>NW_011494613.1:1298703-1315539 GCF_000754665.1 Bison bison bison | reverse complement strand
ACCTTTGTTGGCAAAGTAATGTCTCTGCTTTTGAATATGCTATCTAGGTTGCTCATAACTTTTCTTCCAAGGAGTGTCTTTTAATTTCATGGCTGCAATCACCATCTGCAGTGATTTTGTAAGTCCAAAAAATAAAGACTGACACTGTTTCCACTGTTTGCCCGTCTATTTCCCATGAAGTGATGCGACCAGATGCCATGATCTTCGTTTTCTGAATGTTGAGCTTTAAGCCAAGTTTTTCACTCCCCTCTTTCACTTTCATCAAGAGGCTTTTTAGTTCCTCTTCACTTTCTGCCATAACGGTGGTGTCATCTGCATATCTGAGGTTATTGATATTTCTCCTGACACTCTTGATTCCAGCTTGTGCTTCTTCCAGCCCAGCGTTTTTCATGATGTACTCTGCATATAAGTTAAATAAACAGGGTGACAATATACAGCCTTGACGTACTCCTTTTCCTATTTGGAACCAGTCTGTTGTTCCATGTCCAGTTCTAACTGTTGCTTCCTGACCTGCATACAAATTTCTCAAGGGGCAGGTCAGGTGGTCTGGTATTCCCATCTCTTTCAGAATCTTCCACAGTTTATTGCAATCCTCATAACAAGCCATTATTAGCCCTATCTTTTTAGAAAAAAAAAAAAAGTAAGGCTCATTGAGATTTAGTTCTGTGCCTCTCACACAGCTAATAACTCATAAAACCAGGATCTACACTAACCATGGCCATACCTACTGCAGCTAAGCAATACACTGATGCGGGCTCATTGTCTACAAGTAAGTAATTAAAAGTCCCCAAGCACAGAAATGTATACTCTCTTTTTGTCACACCCTTCCAATTCTTCTCCTCCTCTTCCAATTCTTTTCCTCAGAGGTAACATCCTTCTAGAACTGTTTCTTTTCTTTTTGTCCATTTGGCTTGTGGGATCTTAGTTCCCCAACTAAGGATGGAACCTGTGGCCCCTGCAGAGGAAGCATGGAGTCTTAACCAATGGACCCACCAGGGAATCCCCTAGACCTGTTTCTATGTATGATACAGTCTTAGGATTTGGGAGGGTCTTTAAACACATGTATTACACTATATGTGCCATGCTTTTGACTCGTTAGTTTCATTTTTCAGTATGCCTTAGAGGTCACGTCCTGCCAGCATACGTAAATCTGCCTCAGCCCTTCAAGCATTTTAAGGATTCCATGGTGTGACTGTCCCATAAATTATTTATCTGGTCTCTGATTGATAGCCATTTGGGTTGTTTCTAACATTTTGCTTGAAAAACCACAGTGTGTTGAACATTCTTGAATATGCCTTTGTCAGAATGGCAGAGGGCAGATTCCGAGGAGTGGAATTTCTAGCTCAGGGTGAAGTGTTAGTGACTCACTCTTTGTGACCCAGTGGACTATAGCTTCCCAGGCTCTTCTTTCCATGGAATTCCCCAGGCAAGAAAACTGGAGTGGGTTGCCATTCCCTTCTCCAAGGGATCTTTCTGACCTAAGAAAGATTGGCAGGAAGATTCTTTACAGTCTGAGCTACCAGGGAAGCCAACTTAAGGTAGTGTAGTAATATCAAGCTCAGGGTGAATCCACATTTAAATTGTTGCTACTGCCTAACTGTTCTCCAAAACGATTGGGGTGATTTTTCACTTCCCTCAATGGTGTTTGAGATCACCTGTCTTTCCACATCCCCACCAATACTGAATAGCAGCGATCCTGAACATTGTTTACTAATACGATGGGTAGAAAATGAGATCTTCCTGTTTGAATTGGAATTAACTCTGCTTGAATTTATGTTTCTAGTTCCCTCATTGCTCATCTATTACTAGGCTTTGGATTTCTTCTCTTATCCTGTGCAAGCATTTGCACCCTCCCCAGTAATAATCTAAAATGACTCTTTAAAACTCTTTGCTGATCTCACCTTTGAGCTTATGTACATTCTGCTAAGAATGCTTATCAGTTCTTCCCAGCCCTTCCTGGAGCCCCTTTGGGGCTCCTTTCTCAAGGATGAACTGTTCTGGAACATGTCAGCAAAGCTTGCCTTTGGAGGGTTGTGGACTTCTGTCACAGTGACTCAGCCCCTGTCCCTGCAGTCTGCGGCCATCCACGTGGAAAACGCTAATTCCCTACGCAAGAACCCGCCACCCACTCGGCCCTCGGCCAACAGAAGTACTTGCTCGGCATTCCTCCCACTGCTCCTTTCTCCTGCCTGCCCCTTTACCTCAAAATGCTGGTGTAAAGAGAAGACACCCACGGAAGCTGAACCATTCAAACACTACAAAATTATCCCATGAGAACATGGATATTTGCTTAACCTCTGCAACCTCTTTAGAAATGTTCATGCATAAGCATGCATATATTTACATAATCTTTTTTTAATGCAAATGGAAGGAAACTATACATTGTATTCTGTACCTGGCTTTTTAAAAAATATTTATTTATTTATGTATTTGACTGCATCATGTCTTAGTTGGGTGCTTGGGCTCTAGAGTGCGCAGGCTTAGTAAGGGTGAGCTGGCTTAGTTGCCCCTCAGCGTATGGAATCTTTGTTCCCCAACCAAGGGTCAAACCCACGTCCCCTGCATTGGAAGGCAGATTCTTTTAACCACTGGACCACCAGGCAAGTCCCTGTTTTTTTAAGTAACAACATATCTCCAAGTTCTTTCCCTGTCAGTATACATAGACCTTTTTCATTTTGAATGGTCTTAGTATTTCATTGGTGTCATTATTTATTTATTTATCTAGTCTCCTATTAATAGACATTTGGGTCCTTTCCACTTTTTTACCACTACACACAAGGCTACTACTGTGAACGTTCTCGAACAAACATCCTTGTGGACATGTGAAGATGGACCTGCAAGGTCAATTCCTAGAACTGGAACTACTGAGTCAAACAAAAGAAATGTGTACTTTGATAGATCTGCTGTGCCAATGTACCCAACCATCTAGAGTCATGAGAGGTACTTCCCAGATGGTCCAGTGGTTAAGACTTTGCCTTCCAATGTAGGGAGTGTGGGTTCAATGCCTGTTTGGGGAGTTAAGATCCCACATGCCTTGCCCAAAACACAAAAACATAAAACAGAAGCAATATTGTGACAAATTCAATAAAGACTATAAAATGGTGCACATCAAAAAAAAAAAAAAAGAGTCATAAAGAGAGGGCTGCCTGTCTGCTCTCTCATAGGGCTTCGTTAAACTTACAAACGTTCTCCCATCTCGTAGGTGAAAAATGGTATCTCATTGTAATCTTTGCATTTTTCCAGTTATGGCTTAGGAATACATTTCAAGCATTAACAAGTCATTTGTATTTATTTTTCTGTAAACTGCTTACTTATATCCTTTATGAACTATCTTGTTTGTTAATAGGACTTCCTCATATATGAAAGAAATTAGTATTTTCATTATATATGGTATATTATTATACCCTCCAGTTTACTATTTATCCATTATTTGTAGGCTTTTTATTATATATTTGTTGTTTAGTCTCTAAGCTATATCCAAATCTTTTATGACCCCATGGACTACAGCCCTCCAGGCTCTGCTGTCCATGGGATTTCCCAGGCAAGAATACTGGAATAGGTTGCCATTTCCTACTCCAGGGGATATTTGAGAAGCAGGGATCGAACCTGCATCTCTTGTGTCTCCTGCAGTGGCAGGCAGATTCTTTACCACTGAGGCACCTGGGAAAATTTGCTATCTTATAAAAGGTTAGATTTTCAATATGCACATTTGGGTGGACAAGGATTGATTTCTGTACCTCATCCTCATTTTTGCATTTCAGTCCCCACTCCCTTGAGGTGGCAGACACTTGATCATGGCAATCAAGAGATCGGCTGCTTCCCTCATCCCCTCAAGGTTCCTGGGGGATCCTGAGCCCAGGTGGGCTTACTCAGGATGTGGGAGGGGGCCTGAGCTCATTCGATCCCTCAGGCCCACTGTCCATCTGGCGTCCAGAGGGAGTCCCTGCCCTTACTTCTTGTCTGCAAGGCCCTTCCGAGGCTGTGCTCTCCTCCCGAGTCCCGCAGTACAGGTGGAGTGCACAGGACTCCTCTGCCGCCCACAGGGCTGCAGGGGCCCAACTGCCTGACACCCCACTTGGCCCTTCCTAACCTGGACCTTTGCCGCCTCCTCTTGGCTCATCCCAGAAAACTGGGTCAGGACCCCTTTCTCAGGGCCCCACCAACATCTCCGTATATCTCACAGACCCCCGACTCTGCTCCCAAGCCCAGGATGCTGACAAGCCTAGCTGCTCCTCCTCAAACAGTTCCCCAAATCTATTCCTGTGTCTTCCATTCCTCTGAGGAGCTGGAATTCTGGACCACAGAGATCAGGAAGACTTTTTATACTTTTTTCTCCTTTTTATATTGTCACTTCCCTTCCCTGAAGCAGTGCACACAGAGAATGGCCAGCAGTGTGTGAGTGTGTGTGTGAGAGTGTGTGTGCATGTGTGTGGCTCCCAGAGACAGGAGAGGTCAAAGCTTATCAGGAACTGCCAGGAGGAAAGAAAGCAAATGGGTATTAAACCCTGCCTCTCCTGACAAGTGTTGCCGGCCCCTCTGGCTGCCTCAGGCCTGGACTCCCTCAAGCCCCCAGCTGACTCCATCTGGGGCTTCTCTGGTCTGTATGCTCGCAGTGTCCCCTTCCCTAAAAGCCCTTTGCGGGTGGTGGGGGGGTGGCCTGTCTTCCTCTCCTCGGTGGCATCCAGCCCCGTGGGCCTTGTACATCTGGGAGCTCGGTCAGGTGCATGGCGCTGAATCACCTACTGGTCATAACAGGCGGGGCTTTTTTCGTCCTGGGAGCTCTCCAAGAAGGCCAGGATGGGCGGGGTCCCAATGAGGAGGGTACTTAGGGTATCCCCCCCAAACGAACTCCCTGGCTTCTCCTCAAGGCTTTCTTCAGTGGAGCTCCAAGGAACCAGGAAAAAAGCTTTTCTCCAGAGAACTCTGTCTGCAGATAGGCCCTCCTCGCTCATCTGTCTCCCCAGCCTCTCTCCCTGCTTTGTTGGGGTTTCATCAGGCCAGGGAGCTGGACAGTGTAAAATAACCTCAGACCTGGGCTGCTCAGGATGAGGAGCCGCAGGGGCCGAGCCACAGGGAAGGTACCAGACACGAAGCTCCATTTGAACACAACTGAAATCATTCCTCACAGGGTTTTCACCCAATGCTACTGCAGCCCTGGTGCCGCCATCTTTACTTTGCCTCCAGCCAAACCAAAGCTCCACCTCTAAGCCTTCTGGTCCTAAGGGACAAAGTGTCACATTTCCTGAATCTGGTGATTGCTGTAAAATCCAGCCATCTGCACACAAGGGGCTCCTCCCCACCCAGCACCCCTTCTCCTTGCCCCTCTTTCACTTTTCTGGACAGCACCAATTCTCAGGATAGTGCAAACGTGTCCTCAGCTGTCTCCAGGCCCCCAGCCATTTCTAATTGTCCCCTCCAGCATCGTCCATGAGCTCAGCCCCCAACCTGATCTACTTTTGCTGGTGCATTACCCACCTCAGTGCCTACTACGTCCAAGGCCTTGAGGCCTATAGATCTTTCTTTAAAAAAAAAAAAGTAATTGGAGGATAATTGGCTTTACAATATTGTACTGGTTTCTGCCATACATCAACATGAATCAGTCACAGGTATACATATGTCCCCTCCCTCTTGAACCTCCCTCCTACCTCCCACTCCATCCCACCCCTCTAGGTTATCACGGAGCACCGGTTTGAGCTCCCTGGGTCACACAGAGAATTCCCACTGGCCATCTATTTTACATATGGTAATATATAGGTTTCCATGCCACTCTCTCAGTTTGTCCCACCCACTCCTTCTCTCGCTGTGTCCATAAGTCTGTTCTCTATGCTTGCATCTCCATTTTTCCCCTGCAAATAGGTTTATCAGTACCATCTTTCTAGAATCCTCTCCTCAGTAGCATCTCTGAGCAACATCATCCACCAACAGGCTTGACTTAGGGCTGAAGGTCAAACTCAGGGGTAAATGCAGGCATTAGTGGAGCCCTCGGAGAAGGCAATGGCACCCCACTCCAGTACTCTTGCCTGGAAAATCCCATGGGCAGAGGAGCCTGGTAGGCTGCAGTCCGTGGGGTCGCTAAGAGTCGGGCACGACTGAGCGACTCACTTTTACTTTTCCCTTTCATGCATTGGAGAAGGAAATGGCAACCCACTCCAGTGTTCTTGCCTGGAGAATCCCAGGGACGGGGGAGCCTGGTGGGCTGCCGTCTACGGGGTCGGACAGAGTCAGACACGACTGAAGCGACTTAGCAGCAGTAGCAGCAGCAACAGTGGAGCCCCACCTCTGGCACTTCCTGGATGGTCCCTTGATCTCCCTGGACCTCTTTCTTCATGAGTAAAGTGGTGAAAAATACAGTACTTGCCTCGCAGGGCAATGAGGGGTCCATGGGTATCATATGGGTGCTTATAAAACACACACTATTATTCATAGTATTTTGTGAAGAGCATTTTTCATTGTAAGTGATCCTGCCCCATCTATCTAGCGTAAATCTTGAGTCTTTCTTTTTTTTTTTAGAGGGGAGATTTCTCTACTATTTTCTTTCTCTTTTTACTACAATTTTTATTTTAATTAGAAAGTGGGGATGGTGGTAGCAGTGTCAGGAAAAATAGTGTAGGATGTGGATGGAAAGACAAATAGGCTATATGGCAGCCTCACCTCGCAAAGTAGGTGTCAACAGATTCAGCTAGGACCAAGTCAAGTTTGGAAACCTGGTGCTGAATTCCTGGCCCCTGCAGACACTGACAGAAGTCAGGCCTCCCCCCTGCAGGTGCAATCTGGGTGCGCTCCAGCAGCCTGTGTTAGGAAGGCACCCCCACCCATGGGCACCCTCTCCAGTTACCTTACGCCACATCTGATACACAGGCTACCAGGAGAGTACTGGCTCCAAGAGACATGCGCTGCGGTCACTGCAGAGCCAGGGTGAAGCAGCAGGTAGTCTCCTGAGAAGGGACAGCAAGTCAGGAGCCCAGAGGACTGGAAGGCCCTGAAGTCATGGGGGTGGTTGGTCTCCCTGCGGGGAAGCAGAGCAAGAGATGCAAGGTCATGAACCGGGAGAGGAAACAGGAGGTTAGGAACAAACCGCAAAAGATTGAAAACACCCTCGGTTTCCATCAGTGTGGGAAAGGCTAAGCTCATGGGAATATCCAAACAAGGGAAAGCTGAGCAGAAGGATGAGAGCTTGTATTATGGATGGATGTGAAATGATATTCAAGAGAGAGTATAAAGTGAAAAAGGCAAGATGCAGGTGGTACATAAAATAAGCTACCATTTGTGGTTTGACTATGCATAAAATGTCTCCGGAAGGCGTCACAGAAAGTCATTTTAGCAATTTTGTGTTTAATGGTGATGGGGTTCAGGGAAGGCCATTCCAAAACATGACACTATGGTATATTGGTTATTGTGAATTAAAGTTACTTAAGAAGTAGCCAGTGCAAGGACAGCTACTCTGACTTTCCTTTGTGCCTCTGAGAGCAAGAAAAAAAAATGCCCCATTTTGGAGATTTTGTGCCTACTTTAGTCACTTTTTTGGGTCTCATATCTTTGGGACCCTCAGAAATATAAAATTAAATTAAATCTGTTTTTCTCCTGTTAATCCCTCTTTCATGAAAGAGGTATCTTAGACAAGAACCTCAAAGAGTAGAGGAAAAAATTATTGTCCTTCCTGACAATGGGTACAGAGTCTCAGATGGGCAGGATGAAAAAGTTCTGAAGAATGATGATGGTGATAACGTGAATGCACTTAATTCCACAGAGTTATACACTTAAAAATAATTAAAATGGAAAAATTTTATATTACTTTTAACTACAATTTTAAACAACCCAAACATTTCATGAGCTGCCTGTGGGGAGAACTGGGTGTTCAAGAAAGAAAGGAAGGGAGACTTCACTGCACTTCCTTTTGTAACCATGGGAATCTTTTCAAAAAAATAAGGAAGGAAGGGACTTCCTTTGGCAGCCAGTGTTTTAAAGACTCTGTGCTTCCACAGCAGGGTACACAGGTTCCATCTCTGGTCAGGGAACTAGATCCTACAACCACGCAGCCAAGAGTTCCAATGCCACAGTTAAAGATCCTGCAGGCTGTAACTAAGATCCACTGCAGCCAAATAAATAAAAACAAATATTTTAAAAAAGAAGAGGAAGCAAACTGATAGGGCCCAAGACAAGGTAAGCCTTGCAGGATGGATGGCTGAGAGGCAGTACAGGTGGCGAACACTTCACTGACAAAGGAACTATTTACAAAGATTGTAAAGGGGGAAGATGGTTGGATGGCATCACTAACTCAATGGACATGAGTTTGGGCAGAGTCAGGGAGATGGTGGAAGACAGGCAAGCCTGGATTGCTGCAGTTCATGGGGGTCTCAAAGAGTTAGCCACTACTGAGCGACTGAACAACAAAACCGGGAAGAGCAGTGAGGGGTGAGAGGGTAGGGGGTTGGGTGAGGGCGTGGTACAGCACCTGGGCTTAATAGCAGTGAAGCCCCATGCTCGGACAACTTACTGGAATCAAAGAGAGAATCAGTGCAAGGGGCTACCTGACAGAGGCTGCGACTTTCCTTCCAGGGTCACAGCCAGCCTGGGTGACCTGGCAGGGAGGGCATAGGGGGAATTAACACAGACCTCCCTTTCTTCCCTCCCTTTGATCTCTCCTGGCCGCTCCACTGCCCAACGGAAAGGCAGCCTGTGGGCAAGGGCGCTGGGTGGAGCAGGACTGGACGCAAGGGTCACCCTCCTCCTGACACAGGAAAAGGGTGGGGATAGTACGTAAGGGGACAGCGGGACAACCTTGGAGGCAGCCTGCCAGCGGAGGAGCCGGCCTGCCTGGGCGTGTAGCCTGGTTCGGCCACTCACCCCCTGGGCCTTGCGGGGTAATGACTGTAGGGATCCTAGATGCCGCTGCCAGAAGTACATTTGTTAATGTTGACGCAAAGTGCTTAGAACACAGTGCCGGGCGCAGGGTACACAATGTACACGCGAATTGTGACTTACGTGTGACAGCCTGCCGAGTGGAACCTCGAGCTCCCTGCGGCTCCGACCCAGGCAGGATGCGGTGGGCGGGGCGTCCTGGGAGGCAGGAGGCGGAGCCAGCCGCGAGGGCCCAGGGGAGGCTGCACTTGGTGTAGCAGGACTGTAGGTCCACTGAGCGCCTCCACGTGTCAGCCCTGAGCTGCGCCTGCAGTGTTCACTCTCACGAGACCCTCACCGCACGTGCCAGCTGGGTGCAACCGGGTGGAATCCTTGCTCCTTACAAATTGGGGAAACTAAACTTGTGAGGGGAAGCCCCGGTCAAGCGCCCGCCGCCGCTAATGAAAACTACTCCCAGCTGGGCTCTCACTGCCCCACCCCTCCCAGTTGCTAAGTGTTCCCGCAGCAACTCAGCGCTGCAAGAGTTGCAGATTGTAATATCAGAATTTAGAACAGCCATTATGTGCAGAATTTTCCTAAGCTCACCGGGCACTTATACAAAGGGTAAATTCTCATTCAAAAATATTGTGGTCAATTGAAAGAGTCGATTAAAAGTGTCCAAAATATCAAATTTATTAACTTCAAAACACAACTTTAAAAGATTTCAGGCAATTTTATGAAAAATTAAAAGTGCTAAGCCCATATTGAAAATAATGCACTTTTTTTGTTTCTCAGAAAAATACCAGGGGCGTGGTACTTAGAGATAGACATAGTTAACGTACAGGATTAATATTAAAGTGATGAAAGTATCAAGAATAGTATTTTTCTTTTGTTATTTTAAAATACTGGACTGATTGATATAAATAAGTTTGTTATTTGCTAGAATGTACCTTATCTTTTTAAATAATCTTATTTTGAAAAAGTTTTAAAATAAATTATTTTATAAACCCAATATAATAAACACAACTTCTCAGTCAATAAATACTTAAAAATTTTTAAAAATCCGAGGCCACCTCACATTTCAGTGGAAGTGTGGATCCCTTCTTGCTCTCTGTCCCTGCTCCTTCACAAAACGAAAGATTATTTTCATCCCTGTAAATCACTGTTCATGGTAAATATAAATGAACGAATGAGTGGATGGACGATTGATGTATTTGAAAGACAGACAGACCTGGCTGGAGTGGTGATGAGGTTGGGAAGACAGTTTGGGCTGCATAGGAAAGGCTGAAGAGAGGATTGTACCCAAGAGGCAGTACTGTACGCTTTGGGGTTTGGGGTTTGGGACAGAAAAATGTTGTGATATGACCAAGACTGTAAGGAAGATTTATCTCACCAAGGGATGAGAGAGGTTATAGAAGGAACCATGTCATGGTCACCATTTGGGGGCTCAAGGTGACAGCATTTTTATTTGTGTTTATTTTTGGCCATGCCACATGGCTTGTGGGATATTATTTCCCCAATCAGGGATCGAACTCAGGTCCTGGACCCTCGGCAATGAAAGGGTGGAGTCCTAACCACTAGACCACCAGGGAATTCCTGACATTTTTAGAAGGGCCTGGAAAGGGAGGCAAGAGGTGGTAAGAGGCCTGGCAGGATCTGGTGGGTGCCTGTGTTCGGGGCCTGGGAGAGGGAGGGGTTGGGGGCAAGCTAGCCCCTTGGCAGCACCAGGGAAGTCAGGACGTGGGGAGGAAGTCTTTTCTCTCTGCATTTCTGTTAAGCCCCCTGCTTCCTGAGGGAGGGGGAAGGGTTTCCATCATCCACAGGTCCATGACTCAGGTCTGAGGCTGTCACCCCAGCACCCAGAATGGAGGACCAAGGCCACAGCACTATCACCTCCTCTGATCCTGGTGCTGTTTCCAGGGAGAGGCTCTACCCTGTCTTGAGTGGCTGGTGGGGAGCATCAGGCCCTATCTTACAGTCTCAGGACTTCTCCTACGCAGGTGGACCCTGGCCAGGACACCTGTCCAGACATGGTTTTTTGTCTCTCAGCATATTTCCAGGATACCCCGTGGAGAACTTCTCCACCACCTGCCACCGTCCTGCTGTGCTGGAACCTGAGGGATTGAGGCAGCACTGGGAACCATCCCGAGATGATTCTAGATCATCTCTCCCTTGCTCCCTGCAGTCATGCCTCAGGTGTCAAAGTTCAAGAACTGGACATCAGGGAGAAGTAAAACAAACCATAGAGGAAGTGGCCAGCCTCCTGTTGGCGCACACAGAAGGCATGCGGGGAAAGACGGCGAGGGGCCACCCAGGAAGCTTCTGATTCTGGTCTGCAAGGCCAGTGCTGGCCAGATGGGGTCTTTATCAGCAAGAATGTAGACCAAGTGGTCAGCAGCCCCTTCCCACATCACATGGATAATCTATGATACATGTGAGCTTCAGGCTGCTCCTCCGGCCCAGGGGTCAAGCCCCTTGCCTAAGGCAGCCTCAGTACTAATTTTCAAATGAACCTCCTGAGTGATCAAAGGACGAACACCTGTTCCTGGCAGAGAGAATGGGGCTAAACCATGGGCATTTCATTCACTCAACACATTTATGGAGCACCTGTTAACACACCACGCATTGTGTAGGAGAGGGGTGGGGGAGGAGGGGCAGAAATCCCAGTGAACAGAAAAGAGAAGGTCTCTTATGGAATGTACGTTCTTGTGGTAGAAGATACGTGATGAACAAATATCTGCTCAGTCACTTCAGTCGTGTCCAACTCTTTACAACCTATAGATTGTAGCCCACCAGGCTCCTCTGTCCATGGGATTCTCCAGTTATCTAAGATAATTTAAACAGTGGTGTGGAGAAGGAGAGAAACGAAAAGTGTGCAGGGAGTACTTAGAAATGATGGTCGAGGAATGAACTTTTGAAGGAGATAAAGATGTCACTGGTGGCTCAGTGGTCAAGAATCTGCCTGCCAATGCAGGAGACACAGGTTCAATCCCTGGGTCAGGAAGATCTCCTAGAGAAGGAAATGGCAACCTACTCCAGTATGCTTGCATGGGAAATCCTATCATGGACAGAGGAGCCTGGTAGGCTACAGTCCATGAGGTCACAAAAGAGTCGGGCACGACTGAGCCACTAAACAGCAACAACAACATACTGTGAACTGTGAGAACTACCTAGATTTCTAGCAGTAAATTCCTCAATGAACCCTTGCAGGAAAGACCATTGTGTTAAGGGTTTATGATGCACATGGGGTCAAGAGTGCCAGAAGCTCTGACGTTCCAATGGCCTTTACTTTCAGGCTGGATGGCTGGGGAGGAGAAAGGAAATGGTGGTGGGTCCTCCTACCTCAGGGGGTTTGAAGATTCGGCCTGCGTGGGTTGTGGTACTCTGGCTGCCGGAGGGGAGACCCTAGCCAGAACCCAGATGGACCCCTTGACCGTCCCCAGTTGCCCCCAACAGTGGGAAGGGTTTGCTCCTGTTCCTTTCTGCATAAGCACTGAAGTCACGAGCTATGGTCCAGTGTTTCTCTAAGTAGGGCATGGTCCTCGGGGAACACTTGAGGAGATGGTGTATACTGGGGGCCTCCAGGGGTTTTGGTGTCATTGCTGGGGAGTGAAACAGTATAACTGAAAGTGGGGTTTGGCTGCTTGCTGCTCAAAAACCGATAAAGAGGCAAGGTTGGTGGAAAGGAAAGTTTGCTTTATTTTGGGTGCTGGCAACTGGGGGGAGGGCAGACACTTGTCCAGAAGTTGATTGAATCCCCCTGCACTGAGAATCAGTGGGTTAGAGTTTTTACAGGCTGAGGGGGCAACATGTAGAAACAGCACAGTCAGCTCAGACAGTTATTTTGAGATTGGTCATTGGTGGTCTGATCAGCATCAAATACAATTAGTCTTTAGTTCCAGGGTTGTTTTGTTCCCATTTCCTTGAGGCCAGTTCTGGGAATTGTGGCAGCTAATGTCCCGCCTACAGTCTGGTCATCATAGAGTTAACTTCTTCCACCTGGTGGGGCGCTCAGTCTATATAGGACAGCTCATAGGAAATGGCTCAGAATATTATCTGTAACCCTTGAGAAGGATCTAAAAGGTCCTTGACTTTGCTTAATGACTATAGTAGTATTTGATCTCCTTTGATAGTTTTCCTTTGTTTCTTCACCTCTCTGATTAAACTTATTCTTTGTCTGAAGTTTTTCCGCTGACAAAAGGCAGGCTGAGGATTGGGAGGGTGGGCCCATAGGGTCCTGGCTCTGTTTAAACAGGTTGTTATTGGAAGCTTGGGCTTCAGAGTAACCCCTGGCTCTGCCTGCCTTCCAGAGTTTCAGCAGAGTCTGGAATCATTCCAGGGTCAAGGGCAATGCACCTGCCAGTGCCTGTGCCGCTTTCCTGGCCACTGAAGCCCAGGGCCAGCAGCAAGGAGGTGGGAGCCAGGGGTGGGGTGGAGAACGGGGCCAGCGAAGGCCTTGGGACAGGCATGGGCAGGGGAGGCCCTTGAAGTGCTGGGCAGCAGGTTCCTCAAAAGCAAAACCACTTGAAACACCTCATCTGGGCCAGCTGAGGCCCCTGTGGCCAAGTGCCCCACAGCCCAGGACGCTTCTGTTGTAGAAACCCTCGGCCAGCGAGGGCAGCCGCTGGCCGGTGATGCCCAGAGAGGCGTCTCCCCACCTACACCCTGCACAGGGTCTGGGATGGCTGAGGGCAAGGGGCTCAGGGGCTGACGGATGAGGGGGTGACTCTGGAGTGACAGCCACTCCAAGGCCTGCCCCGGGCTCCGGGACCCAGCCCCGAGCTCGGGCCTCCCCGACGTGGCTCTGTTTCCCTCTTCTCTATCTGTTCTCAGCTCTTCCTTCCCCCCCAGTGAAGGCAGACTGGGAGGCTCGCCTATCCTGGGTGGCTGCCAACATGCTGTAGAAGGCAGGGGCTTGGCAAGCACACAGTGTCGCCTCTGTGGGAGCGGCAGGCTAATTATATTTCAGCTGGCGGCCGTGGCTTGGAGGTGGCCGGGAGTTTCCCAGCTCACTGGCTCACTGGGCCTCCTGTGTGGTAAACACCGCGAGGAGGTGTGGGGACAGAGGGCGGGGAGGTGTGGGCAGGAGCTCAAGACAGGCCTTGAAGGGGAGCCAGGTGGGGCAGTCTGACCAGTCCCTGGTTCCAACTAGGAACCTCACTTCGAATCCTGGGCCATGGGGCAGGTCTAGCCCCGTCCAGGGCCCAGGGTCCTACTGAGGGGGTGGGTAGCCCAAGATCCGCCCAGCTGGGATATGGTAAAGCCAGATGGAATGGAATGCTTGGGGAAGGCCCGGAGAAGAGGCCTGATGGAGAATGTACTGTCCGCCTTTCCTTTTCCTACAAATCTTGGGGACTTTCCTGAGGTCAGGACTATTGTGTACAGCCATGCAGGTGTGGGCGGAGGTATGAGTGGGGGCCCATCCAGCTGGTTTGGGCTGTGACCATCTGGATGGGGGGGTCGCCTTTATTTCAAGTTCACCAAGGCCCTGTGCCGGCTGGTGCCTGGTGCCCATGGGTCAGGGTCAGAGGGGGTTACTCATCAGAGAGGAGCCCTGGGCACTGGGTAACCCATCCCCCAAGGCCAGTGTGGCACTTTCAGGACCGAACATCTGGCTTGGTCGTTAGCGCTTCAGGCTCCTGGGGTGAACTCTCAGCCTAGGTGGTGAGTGGCAGGTTGACTGAATAGCCGGAGGGCCCTTGGTGAGAAAGCCCAGACCCCACCCTAGGCTGTGTGCTTCCACAACCTCCCCTTGTTGTTGTTTAGTTGCTAAGTCGTGTCTAACTCTTTGTGACCCCATGGACTGTAGCCCACCAGGCTCCTCTGTCCATGGGATTTCCCAGGTAAAAATACTGGGTGGGTTGCCATTTACTTCTCCAGGGGATCTTCCTGACCCAGGGATCGAACCCACGTCTCCTACATTGGCAGGCGGATTCTTTACCACTGAGCCACTAGGGAAGCCCCATTCCTCCCCTACCTGTGAGCTAACTTCAGCCACTGTGGCAGGTCACATCCTAACCAATCATATTTCATCCCAAGTGGCTTGAGTCACACACGATTGCCATGAGGGGTGAGCCTGTGGAAGTGAGGTCAAGAGTCGCTGTGGTACCTGCGTCTGACCTGGAAAATATAGACCACGAGGCTAAATTACCTGTCAAATGAGTCTGCTGGGTAGGACCAATGATTTAAAGTCATGCCTATCCTTACACAATTCACAAACATGTTTAGGTTTACAAACACTAATCTCAAAGCCCTATGTACTCAGTCAACAAACATTTAGTGAACACTTCCTGGGTCTCACTTGCCATTGTGTCTGAAGACTCAGTGGGGAAGCAAATACACCCTGTCCTCACTCACACTCTGGAAAACCAAAAAAACTGAGAAAGCAAACCAACAAAATAATGGCAAATGGCAATAAACATTAGGGAGGAAATAGCCAAAGTCGAGAGCCATGATCCTACTTGAAGTGTGGAAGGTGTGACTGAGCTGGTCTTGCTTCACCTCTGAAATGAGATAATAGAGAACCCACCCAAATCCTTGTTAGGAGGGGAAAAAAAGAAGCTTTCAACTACCTCCAGACCACAAGCCCAATTAAGAACCACCTTCCCCACACACCTACTCCCACCTGTGGCTGCTCACAGAGGCACGCCTGCAGGGGCGCTCTGCGTGCTGATGTGAGGCCCACGGCGTGAGGGACATGAGGGACGTGCCACCTCCCCACGGGAAGGGAACATCAGGGCTCTGTCAGCTTGGCAGGAGGATTAGCAGAAAAGGTGAGGGGGCGGAGGTTGGTTTTGAAAGATGAATCCAAGCCTGCAGGTTGGCCAGAGCAGGCCTCCCTGGCTCTGAGTGCAGAGGAGAAAGCAGGAGGGGGCGGGTGCCACGGGATGGGGCTCAGCGGGCACCCCGAGGTGGGGAGGCCTTGGCCTGGGGCGCCAGCAGCACCCCCAGGGGAGGTGGGGTTCCCAGCCCTCACTGGCACCTCCTCTCCACCGCCTCTGCGGCTCCCACGGGGCTTTCCCATGCTGTCAACCTGGCCAGAAGCCCGCGGGGCAGGGACCAGGTGGGGTTACAAGGGTGGAAGGCTGTGGAGAGGGACTCCTGTGAGGACTGGCTGCTTCTCTGGCCTAGCCACCGGCTCCTTTGTGGACAGCACCAGGAGAAATGCTGCTTTTCCGGAATTTCTGGCCGTTAACCCAGAAATCCGGGGGTGGGGGAGCCTCCAAGGAAGAGGAAACAGGCTGTGTGTGTGGAGCTGCCCCTGGTCTGGGTTTGGCCTGAGCACACAGGGAGATGGTTCCTAAATTGAGAGTCACCTGGGTCAGGGGGCTGGGAGCCACAGTCCCTGTCCTTCCTCCTCTACTTTGAGATCAGAACATCTAGGCTGGAACCTAGCATTGGGCAACTGTAACAAGCACCTAGGCGATTCTGATGCAGGCAGCCAGGGGCTTCAGAGCCCTGAAGTGGGGCCTACTGGGGCCTGGGAGCCACTGGGAGGCTGGGAACTGGAGGCTCACTGGGGGCATGGCAGCTCCCAAGAGCCCAGGACTTGTCCTTTGATCCTTATCAGTTCCATAGCCAACTCTGCCTCAAGTTCTCAGAAAGGGTCTTTTTCTCCCTGCCATCCCCACCGGCTCCAACTGCATGTCAACAGATGGACTCTAGACCCTGGAGTCTCGAGAGGCCCCACCCCAATACTCTCAATAACATTTTTCCCAACCGAAAAACAGCGCGAACAAAGCAGACATGAGGATCTGCGGTGGTCTCCGGTCTGGTAAGCCAAGGCTGAAACGCATTTTGCCTACCCATCAGTCCTCAGCCTCTCGGCACTCACAGCTGATAGAGATGGTGTCAGCTGAACATTCCTGAAGAAGGGCTGGAAACCACCAGGCAACAGAGAGAGCTCCCAGCTGCTAAGAACCTGGAGGCATTAGGGCTTAACGTCTCTGCTCACCCTCACAGCTGTTAGACCACAGATGCGGCAGGTGGGGGTGAGCA
>NW_011494613.1:1293361-1298587 GCF_000754665.1 Bison bison bison | reverse complement strand
GCCGGGTCAAAGACATTGCCCTCTCTTCAGGGTCACAGGCACACAGCGCTTGTCTGAGGGCAGATGGGCCTCATTTCAAAAGCTTTCCGGCCTCAGTTAAGTAACTCATCTTCTCAGTTAAGTAACTCATGTCTCCTGGGTTCTGACCTGCAGTCTGAGGGCTGTGGGGCCTGAAGGCAGACAGGCCACAGGCCCATAGGCTTGGCCCCAGAGCCCTAAGCCCCTTCTGGCCTCTGGCTGGTGAGAGCCAATAATGGGCCACAAGGATAAATGTAGCTCATCCACCATGAGGTCAATTCTTCCTTGAAATCAGAAGGCACAATTACTTTGGCTTGCTTCTTATTAGGCCTTATACCTCATTTGGTCTATGTCCCAATTTGGAGGCTTAAGGTGAAAATGGGCTTCCCAGGTGGCACGAGTGGTAAAGAACCTGCCTGCCAATGTGGGAGACATAAGAGATGAAGGGTTCGATCCCTGGGTTCGAAAGATCCCCTGGAGGAGGGCATGGCAACCCCCTCCAGCACTTCAGTATTCTTGCTTGGAGAATCCCCATGGACAGAGGAGCCTGATGGGCTACAGTCTATAGGGTCACAAAGAGCTGGACACGATTGAAGAGACTTAGCATGCACACACCCAAGGTGGACATGGGACCTTTTCACCTACTTTATGTCACTTTTTTTTTTTTTTGGCTACTGCACATGGCTTGCAGGATCTTAGTTCCCCAATCAGGGATCGAACTTGGGCCCTGGGCAGTGAAAGCATCAAGCCCTAACCACTAGACTGCCAGGGACTTCTCATTGCCATGTAATTCTTCTCCAGTCAGCCCCAGGCCAATCCAGAAAGCCGAGTTTTCAAACACCTGTCTCTTTTAGGGGCATCCAGGGAGTCCCTGGGCTCCCCTTTGTAGGTGCAAAGATGCTATGGGACTTGGGAGTTTGGAGCTGGGTGAGACTGGATGTGCTGGGTTTCACAAGGTGAGGGCTGTGTCTTCTGGTTGATGGCAGCCCCGAAACTGGGAAAGATTCCACAGCCTGGCTGTGAGTCACCAGCTACCACCTGTGTGACCTCGCTCATCTCTCTGAGCCTCAGGAGCCCATGTCAAATGGGCATGAAAACATCTACCTCATAGGATTGCAACTGAGAGAGTCGACGGGGTAGAGTTCATCTGCGGCGCTGGTCTGAGGGCTGGTACACAGGAGACGGTAGGGGAGTGCTCCCACCACCTCTGCTGCACCAGGAGCCAGAGCCCCTGGGATCCCACTCCTCTCCTGAGCAAGCATGGTGGCATCACGGAGGCGGCGGCCGTAGGAGAGGAGAGCTGGGGACGGGCCACATTCTCCTCAGCCCCTCACCCGAGTGGTGGTGAGGGGAGGGGCGGGAAGAGCTGAGGGGTCAGGCCACTGAGAGGCTTTGGGCATCACTCAATTCTGCCCCGGACACTTCCCATGCCCCCACCCCACCGCCGTTCTCCTCTGCAGAGGGCAACCCTCACCCCTGCCTTGTGCCCTGTGCCCCTGGGCGTGCAGGGCATCAGGCCACTGTGACCAAGGGGTGTAGATCAGGGCATGGCCCGCAGACACCGCCCAGCCAGGATTCGTTGCCCTCTGCCGGCCCCACCTTGGGTGCTCCCCGGGACTGTGGGGCTTGTGTGGTGTCTGTGCCCATGTCCTCCCTTTCTGCTCCTGCCAGGGCAAGGAGTGTGAATCAGATAAACAGAAACAAACGCTGAGCATGATGAACACAAACTTTTTCTATTATTAAACAGACAGAAAGGGCCTGGGAGCGTCTGAGGGTCTTGTGTGGCTTTTCCCTGGCTGAGCTTGGTTCCCTTAGACAGTGCGCCAAGGCTTTGTCTGGTCCCCAGGCCCCGTGGTGGCTGTGGCTTGTTCTTGTCCCCATCGGGGTGTCTGGAGAGGGGGGACCCAGGGACACCAACCTGCCTCTTCCTCCCTCTCCAGTCTCTGGAAGGCCAAGAACACTGTGGCCCAGGTAGCCTCAGGAGCATATTTGCATTATTTTGTGGCAACAAGCAAATTTCCTGGAGGGGGGTTTTGGAAGAGTCGGGAACCACCCAGAGGGAAAGCGGAAGGAAATAAGAGAGCAGAAGGCTAGGAGGGAACAGGCCTGGGCAGAGGCTGCAGGCGGGGGGCGGGGGCGGGAAACAAGGCCTTGGTCTGAGGCTGGGTGCAGGTACCTGGGGCCCGAAACCGCTCCTGCCCTTGTGAGCTGCAGAGCGGAAGCCTGGGCTGAGCAGGTCCAAGCCCTGCAGGAAAGCTTGCCCAACCAGCCTGGTGTCAGTGGCAGGATAATGATCTGAGGAGGAGCCGACTGGGCTGCAGAGTCAGATGGAAAATTCCCACAGCGCTCTTGCCCCTGAGCCGCATCGGGGAGGGGGCGCTGGGCTCCAGGCAGGCCCTGACTGCATGCGGGTGGGCAGGGCACACACTGGGAGCAGCAGAGCTGAACAACTTCAAGGGGAGGGGAATGGAGACCAGGCCTCCCTCCCTTTCTCTTTATTCTTGGGAACTGGCCTGACTGTGGGCTTGGGTGATGTGTTCATTGGGTAGGACGTGGACCGTGCTCAGTCGTGCGTGCTCAGTTGCTCAGTCATGTCCGACTTTTTGTGACTCCATGAACTGTAGCCCTCCAGGCTGCTCTGTCCATGGGATTTCCTAGGCAAGAATACTGGAGTGGGTTGTCATTCCCTTCTCCAGGGAAGTTTCTTGACCCAGGGATCAAACACGCCTCTCCTACATTGCAGGCAGATTCTTTACCACTGAGCTACCAGGGAAGCCCAGGATGCAAAGGCCATTAGGAAATGAGAGAAGACAGACCTATTTTCTGCATATAAAGGAGGTCCAACAACCCTCTAAAATAGGCTGAGAAACTGAAAAAACTGAAACGACCCACGTTTGTTTAAACAAATCAAGCAGCATTCCACCAGCATATCAAGATTTTAAATTTGTCACTAGTAACACTCAGGTGCAGACATTCACAGGCAGGATTCATACTGATGGATATAGTCCTTTGCTGGGCCCAGGGCCTTGAGGGAGCACATTCATGGGCACCTTTGTGTTGCCTACTGTTCAGTCCTAAGCTGGTAACAGCCCCGCCAGCAGGACATGCTCCATGAAGTTCAAAACCAGACTGGAATGCCCCTAACCAATGTTACTCCTCGGCTTCTCGGAGGAAGCCAGGCTGGAGCAGGATGTTTTGAGGCCCTGCAAATACAGGTGTTTTCCACGTAGTCTCCAGAGCAGGAGCCTCAGGTTCCCTGTGCCCCAGGAAGCCGAGAAGGAACCAGGTGGCAGGAAGGGTGTCCCCTGGACACCTGGCAGGGAGCCCAGCAGCCTGGGTGCCAGGTCCAGAAAGGCGGCCCCGCCCCTGTGAGGTCCAGTCAGAGGGGGTAAGGAAGGAAGCCATGCTAGCCGGGATTTCCCCACCCCAGGCCTGCAATCTTCTTGGCTCCAGTCACCTGATAAGCAGGCTGGCTTGTAAGATGACCTGTGTAGTTTCCCACAGGTGACAAAGCCATGGGCAATTTGCAAAATTCTCCTGCACAGGTAGGCTTCAAGAGGCCACAGTCTTCCGACAAGGATGTGAAGAGAAGGTGGAAGATCCCTGGCCGTTCTGTCAGGGTGACCCTCTTCAGGGTCTCCTGGCTCAGCCCAGAGAAAGAGCTCCAGAGGAGCTGGGCAGCCGTGGAGAAGGTTCCATTTCCCCTTCCTTCCTGCTGTCCCCAGAGCTCCTCCACCTCAGCCCCGCCCTCCCAGCTGGCCTTGACTCACACTCGCTGGGTGAGGCACCTGTCCTCTGGCCCCCTCCATCGACCCCACCCGGGTCCTCAGGACACCCCGTGTGAGGAGAGAGGGGTGGGGGGTGGGGGGAGGGAAGCAGGCTCCGGGGACCTCCTAGCTGGGGGGCAGGCTGAACCAAGCACAGCTTTGCAGGCCCTGCCTGGAAGGGGAGGTGAGTGAGAGCCGACAGGAGTTCCCCTCGAGCTCCAGGAGGCTTTGGGTTCATGCAGGGTCAGAGAGGCTGGCTCCCCGGTGCCATTTTGTTCAGCAGGAGAAACTGGAGCCAGGTCAGCCCTCGTTCTGAAGGCCAGGGTCCTGCCCGAGGAAAGGCTGCGGCCTGTGCATGTTGTGGGCAGACGAGCAATGGGGGGTGCCCAGGAAGGAACCTCTTCATCCAGAAAGAAGCAGGAATTTGGCTCCCAGGCTGAGCAGCAAATGTGGCTTTGCAGGTTGCTCAGGGCCACACTGGCTCTGCTCTAGCTGAGGAGGGAGGCTCTGTAACCGCAGGCTGGCTTCTGCCTTGTTGATCCCATTACTTGGGTAAAAACATTCTCATATTTTGGAAGGTCAGGACACTTTTGAAACTTTTGAAAGCATTTAAGAGGAATGTGAAGTCAAGTGGGCCTTAGAAAGCATCACTATGAACAAAGCTAGTGGAGGTGATGCAATTCCAGTTGAGCTATTTCAAATCCTGAAAGATGATGCTGTGAAAGTGCTGCACTCAATATGACAGCAAATTTGGAAAACTCAGCAGTGGCCACAGGACTGGAAAAGGTCAGTTTTCATTCCAATCCAAAAGAAAGGCAATGCCAAAGAATGCTCAAACTACTTCACAATTGCACTCATCTCACACGCTAGTAAAGTAATGCTCAAAATTCTCCAAGCCAGGCTTCAGCAATATGTGAACCGTGAACTTCCAGATGTTCAAGCTGGTTTTAGAAAAGGCAGAGGAACCAGAGATCAAATTGCCAACATCCGCTGAATCATGGAAAAAGCAAGAGAGTTCCAGAAAAACATCGATTTCTGCTTTATTGACTATGCCAAAGCCTTTGACTGTGTGGATCACAATAAACTGGAAAATTCTGAAAGAGATGGGAATACCAGACCACCTGACCTGCCCCTTGAGAAACCTAGATGCAGGTCAGGAAGCAACAGTTAGAACTGTACATGGAACAATGACTGGTTCCAAATAGGAAAAGGAGTACGTCAAGGCTGTATATTGTCACCCTGCTTATTTAACTTATATGCAGAGTACATCATGAGAAACACTGGGCTGGAAGAAGCACAAGCTGGAATCAAGAGTGTCAGGAGAAATATCAATAATCTCAGATATGCAGGTGACACCACCCTTATGGCAGAAAGTGAAGAACTAAAGAGCTTCTTGATGAAAGTGAAAGAGGAGAGTGAAAAAGTTGGGTTAAAGCTCAAC
>NW_011494613.1:1271244-1293261 GCF_000754665.1 Bison bison bison | reverse complement strand
TGGGCTGTGAAGAAAGCTGAGTGCCGAAGAATTGATGCTCTTGAACTGTGGTGTTGGAGAAGACTCTTGAGAGTCCCTTGGACTGCAAGGAGATCCAACCAGTCCATTCTAAAGGAGATCAGCCCTGGGATTTCTTTGGAAGGAATGATGCTAAAGCTGAAACTCCAGTACTTTGGCCACCTCATGCGAAGAGTTGACTCATTGGAAAAGACCCTGATGCTGGGAGGGATTGGGGGCAGGAGGAGAAGGGGACGACAGAGGATGAGATGGCTGGATGGCATCACCGACTCTATGGACATGAGTTTGGGTAAACTCCGGGAGTTGGTGATGGACAGGGAGGCCTGGCGTGCTGCGATTCATGGGGTTGCAAAGAGTCAGACATGACTGAGCAACTGAACTGAACTGAAGAGCCATTCTGGAAGAGCTCACGAACCCCTGTTGAGAGACAGGAATACTGTTCTTTTCTGCACTTTAAACGTGTTGTGTCATGTAGTTCTCACTGCATCTCGTTGAGGTGGATTCTATGATTGTATCATTATCACGCAAGAGAAAAGTGAGGCTGGGACGCAGTCAGCAGCGGGTGAATTGAGTGAGGTTCTTCGTTAGAGAGCTAAAGTCCCTGGCACTCGAGTCAGGGATGGAAGCCCGGGGATGCAAGCAGCCCTCTCCCCACCTCTCCAATCAGTGTCTCAGTCACCTCGGTCTCCCTGAGGCCCAGTCTGGAATGGAGCAGATGCAGAGTTGGGAAGTTGGTGGGGGTGTGCCACTTTTGGGAGCTGCTGTTGTTCAGTCGCTCAGTCATGTCCGACTCTTTGCGACCCCATGGACTGCAGCACACCAGGCACACCATGTCCTTCGCTAGCTCCCGGAGTTTGCTCAGATTCATGTCCATTGAGTCACTGATACTATCTATCCATCTCACCCTGGGTTATCCTTTTGCCTTCAATCTCTCCCAGCATCAGGGTCATTTTCGATGAGCCAGCTCTTCGCATCAGGTGACTGGAGGTTTGGAGCTTCAGCTTCAGCATCAGTCCTTCCATTGAATATTTAGGGTTGATTCCCTTTAGGATTGACTGGTTTGATCTCCTTGCAGTCCAAGGAACTCTCAAAAGTCTTTTCCAGCACCACAATTCAAAGGCTTCAATTCTTTGGCACTCAGCCTTCTTTAGGAAGTGGCAACCCCCTCCAGTATTCTTACCTGGAGAATTCTATGGACAGAGGAGCCTGGTGGGCTACAGTCCATGGGGTTCCAAAGAGTCGAACACGACTGAAGGACTAACACTTTCATACTTTTTCACTTTCTTCTTTATGGTCCAACTCTCACATCCGTGTATGACTACTGGAAAAACCATAGCTTTGACTAGACGAATCTTTGCTGGCAAAGTCACGTCTCTGCTTTTTAGTACGCTCTCTAGGTTTGTCCATAGCTTTCCTTCCAAGGAGCAAGCAGCTTCTAATTTCATGGTTGTTGTTGGCTGTGACCTTTTCAGCAGGAATTTCCCCACTCCCAGTTTTGCTATGTTGTCCTGCGTCCAAGTTTTTGGACAGAGGTTCCTGTGACTATTTATCTCCTTCCCTGGAAAGCCCCTCCCTCCAAGGCCATCAGCTGCCTCCCTCCTCCACTTTGGGTAAGGGAGACTTGGGACTGGGGTTTTTCAGAAATGGGAAAGGAGCAGTGAGCACCTGCAGCCTGTTCTGCTTCAGAAGAAGCTGCATGATTCCCTGTTTTACAATGATGTTTTGTTTTTTAAGAACACAGAGGAGAAAAGAAAAGCCATTCCAGAAGGGATGTCCACATAGTGTATGGCAGGAAAGGAGCGTACTATGCATGTGACAATCGGAGTTGTTAGAGGCATCTGCTCGCTCATCCTGGGCAGGTGGCCGCTGGTCCCCAGGGATGCCCCTTGCAGAGCTTGTCTAGAAGGGGGCTGGAGCCTGGTTTTACACAAGAGGCCTCTGTACCCAATCTGCTTCTGTGAAGGGGAGCAACCCCCTGCCCTGCTAGATGCAGACAGGAAGTGAAGCTGCCACAAATCTCTCTCAGCTTACTTGGAGGAGACACTCTGCAAGAGATGCAAGGGCCAAAATTCTTAGTCCCTGGAGAGGCTTAGCTCATGAGGCCTTGTTCATTGCCTTATCCCCAGGCCTCAAGGCAGGGTCTGACTTGGAGGCCCCACGTTTTTGGTCATCAGTAAGAACTAAGGGGATTTTCCTTGCATTGACAGGAGGAGATGGTACAATCCCATGGCCCTTGCAAAACAGCACTCCTCCCCTGGTCCTCTCAGAGCTCATTTTCTCAGGAGACTGCTGGACACAGAGGCACAAAGAAGCTGGTGGCCTTCTCCAGGTCACCCTGCAACAGAGAGTCTCTCCAGACATTCTGTCAGGATCAAAGAGCTACTTTTGCAGAGGGAGGTGATTTTGTCTGCTGCTGCTGCTGCTAAGTTGCTTCAGCCATGTCCGACTCTGTGTGACCCCATAGACGGGCAGCCCACCAGGCTCCCCCGTCCCTGGGATTTTCCAGGCAAGAACACTGGAGTGGGTTGCCATTTCCTTCTCCAATGCATGGAAGTGAAAATGAAAGTGAAGTCGCTCAGTTGTGTCTGACTTCTAATGACCCCACGGACTGCAGCCTACCAGGCTCCTCCATCCATGGGATTGTCTGATGAGTCCATCCGAAACTTAGAGCTTGACCTATATTACTTAAGGAACACCAGCATGGCTATCTTCAGCTTTTTTGCCTTCAGTCTTGGCAAGAACTTATGACAAGAACAGTTCCCCAGTGACTGTCAGGCCCCTGGAGTCTGCCTAAGGGGAGTGACTCCAGTTATACGACCAAGGCGAACATGGCTCTGACAGGGGTTACCAACTAACCAGCTAGATCCAGATGATAACCAAGGTGCTGTTCTCAGCTTCTATCCCTGGAAAACCCAAGCTCAGGCGGGCACTCTGAGTCTCTTAGATGGGGCTGCCCCTGGTTTATCCCTACGCTGACCAGGGAAACCAGGTCTGTCCTGTTCTTCTTCTGCTTCTCCTTTTCACCCTCATTCCAGTAGTACCCAGTGGAGGATTAATCACTGCAGTTCTCGGTAAAAACCTACCTAAATGATTGGATTAACTCTGAGACTTGCAGGTCAACTCCTGAAATAAGGTTAGCTGTTGATGTCTGTCATGCAGACAATCTTGTGGTAGCTGCTCAAAAGAAGCATCAACAACTTCATCAAAATTTCGGTAACACCACTTGCCTTCTGGGACAATGGCACGTTCCCTTCTCCTGCAAGCACTTTCCCCTATGTTCCCTCCATGTCCCCCCGGATCTGGAGGAGCCCTAATATTGCACAGGAGTGGGTGGTCTGCAGAAAGCCCTGCTGGAGCTGCTTGGAGCCTTTGCAAGGGGCCCCCAGGCTGAGGTTGCCACAAGCTGGGCTGCCCAAAGAGGTTAATTATTGTTGAATATTTGCATTTTTTGTCCCCTGACTGGCTTTAGGAGTCAAGGATGAGATCAGCAAAGACAAAGATGACAAGAATCTAAGGCATATGGGTCAGTTCCTGGAAACCTGCTTGCCTCCTCAGCACACTAGTAAGCTGCCCACTGACCAAAAGAGGGGTAAAGGTGGGATGAGCCCCAAATACCCTTGACTATGACCAGGCCGCCTGCAGTTACCTCTTAAAGCATTTCCTAAGATTAGCAAACACCAGACCTGACTGGGGAGCGTCCTCAAAATACACATGCCCAAAGCAGCCTCCTGGGAACCCTCTGTGATGTGAGAGATCAAGGCAGGGGGCCAAGCTTGTACACTTGGGGAAAGTTCCTCTGGTGGTTCTGATGTGAAATTCTGGCTAAGAACAGTCAATCTAGCACATTTCAGTTTAAAAGTCTTCACTGCTTACTCTCATGGGATGTGGGCATAGGTAAGTGGTATTACACAGAATTTCAAACCACACGAGCTCAGTGATTTCCTTCTTGTATAGGGGTATCATTGAGCAAATCGTGCTTATCGTTACCTTGGAGGTTCTTTTTGAGTCAGAAGCAAGCACCAACACCCATCTGATGGTGTGCTTTAAAACCAAGAGAAGCAGGACCCTCTCTTTTAAAGGAAGGGTCACTCAAGCTGGGGTCAGTCAGATGCACAACGAGTGAGAAAGGTGAGAATGTGCAGCAGGGAATTCTGGAGACTCTGTTTCCCCTTCGGAGGCACCTGCATTACGTGTAGCGTTCACAGTTTTGCCCGGGGGAACGGGAACAACTTCACGCACGTGCCGAGTTTAGGCCACCTGGGTTAGGGCTTTCCTGTAGTCTGGAACTGAGAAAAGCCAGTGTCATACACAGGGTTCACACGAGAAGGCTTGACCAGCACATGACCAGCTGAGCAAGGCTCCTCTCCAGGTAATATGCTAGGATGTGTGAACACTTCATATGAAGGTATGAATACCCACACCTTCACTTTTGGTATTTTACTGGGAAAATTTAGGCTTGTTTGCTCTTAGTAGGACTGAAACTTCAAGTTAAAAAAAAATTGTGCTTTTCAGTATAGGGTTTTTAGAATTCAGGGCTTAATTTTTGTCTGATTCTATGAATAATAACTAATCCACTGGAAAAGACTTTGAAAATACATTAAAAATAAGTGAGAAATTATTTATAAATTTGTTAAAATTTATGAACATTTTACATTTAAAAAATTAGTAAGATTTATTTTTTAGAAAGTTTTAGATGTACAGAAAAATCTAGTGGTAATTGTACTGAGTTCCCATTAACATCCAGCTTCCCACATACACGTTTTCCCTATTATCAATATCCTACATTAGTGTGATATATGTTACAATTAATGGACCAATATTGATACATTATCATGATCTAAAGTCCATACTTAGAGTTAGGTTTACCATTATGTTGTACGTTTCTTTTTTATATTTATTTTTTGGTGGAGCCACACGGCTTGCAGGATCTTAGTTCCCAGACCAGGGACTGAACCCAGGCTATGGCAGAAAGCTCTGAATCCTAACCACTGGATTGCAAGGGAATTCCCTGTGTTGTATATTTCTATGGGTTTTGACAAATGCATAATGTCCCGTATCCATCATTACAGTATCAAATAAGTTTCACTGCCCTAAACCTGTTCTCCACCAGTCTTTTCTCCCCACTCTCCCACATACCCCTTCCAAACTCCTGGCAACTGCTGGTCTTTTTACTGTCTCTATACAGTTTTGTCTTTTTCAGGACGTCTTATAGTTGAAACCATACACTATGTAGCTTTTCCAGACTGGATTCTTTCACTTACAAGATACATTTAAGTTTCCTCCATGTCTTTTGTGGCTTGATAGCTCATTTTCTTGTTACCACGGAATAATATTCCATTGTCTGAGTGTACCAGTTTGTTTTCCATTCATTTAATGAAGATTATCTTGGTTGCTTCCAGTTTGGGGCCAATTATGGATAAAGCTGCTATAACATTTGTGTGCAAGCCTTTGTGTGTGGGGGCACAGCTGGATGTTATAGTTAAGAGTGTGGTTACCTTTGTAAGGAACTGCTGTACTATCTCCCAAAGTTGTTGCATTTTGCATTCTTATCAGAATTCTTACTGCTTACTGCTCTGTACTGCTCTTACATTCTTACTGATGCTCTGAAGCCTCACCAACAGTTGGTATTGTTGATTTTTAAAAAAGTTTTCCATTCTAAAAGATGTTTAGTGTGGTATCTCACTGTTTTAATGTGAAATTCCTGAGGACATAGGATGTTGAGTGTATTTCACATGCTTCTTTACTATCTATATTTCTTCAGTGAGGTATTTGTTAGATTTTTTGTGAACTTTTAAATTGGGTGTCTGTTTCCTTATTGTTGAGCTTTGAGAATTCTTTGTAACTAATATGCACACACATACACAGAACTCTTAATATATTTTGGATACCAGTCCTTGGTATCCTTTGGATACCAAACACATGTGTGTTCTAGTCTGGCCTTGTCTTTTTATTCTCTTAAGTGTCTTCATAGAAGTTTTCAATTTTAAAAGTCTATCAATTTTTTCTTTCATGGATTATGCTTTTGGTGTTTTATCTAAAAGCTCATTGCCAAACACAAGGTCACCTAGATTTTATGTTATTGTCTAGAAGTCTTACAGTTTGGTGTTTCACATTAAGTGAAGTTTAACTTAAAGATCCAATGTAAGTTAACTCTGTGATAGATAATGGTCTGTATCTATTAATAGATACATGTTTTTGCATGTGGATACAGAATCGTTGCAGAGCACCATTTTCAGAAAGAGTATTCTTTCTCCAGTGGATTGCTGTTCCCCAGTGGATCCACACAGTCAAAGGCGTTGGCATAATCAATAAAGCAAAATTAGATGTTTTTCTGGAACTCCCTTGCTTCTTTGATGATCCAGAGGATGTTGGCAATTTGATCTCTGGTTCCTCTGCCTTTTCTAAATCCAGTTTGAACATCCGGAAGTTCACGGTTCATGTACCGTTGAAGCCTGGCTTGGAGAATTTTGAGCATTACTTTGCTAGCATGTGAAATGAGTGCAACTGTGCTGCAGTTTGAGCATTCTTTGGTATTGCCTTTCTTTGGGATTACAATGAAAACTGACCTTTTCCAGTCCTGTGGCCACTGCTGAGTTTTCCAAATTTGCTGGCATATGGAAATTGTGAAATGATTCTTAACAAAATTGCGTTTAGAATCAAACCCATACCCACCAGAGATGTTCAGAGGGTTCAAACAAACCTTGTGCACACCAGGACCCAGAGATTCCACAGAGACTGAACCAGAACTGTGTTTGAGTGTCTCCTGCAGAGGTACAGGTCAGTAGTGGACTGCTGCAGGGACAGGGGCTCTGGGTACAGCAGACTGGGGTATGGCATAAGCCCTCTTGGAGGAGATTGCCATTTACCCACAATAGTGGCGCCAGAACTTACACAGGACTGGGAAACAGATTCTTGGAGGGCACAAACAAAATCTTGTCTGCACCAGGACCCTGGAGAAAGGCGCAGTGACCCCTCAGGAGACTGACCCAGAATTGTCCATGAGTGTCCAGGAGTCTCCAGTGGAGATATGGGTCAGTGGTGGCCTGCTACAGGGTTGGGGGCACTGAGTGCAGCAGTGCATGTATGGACAGTCTGAAGGAAGTCGCCATTATCTTCATTACCTCCATCATAGTTTGGCCTCAGGTCAAACAACAGCCCCGCCCATCAACAGAAATTTGGATTAAAGGTTTACTGAGCATGGCCCCACCCATCAGAACAAGACCCAGTTGCCCCCTCAGTCTCTCCCATCAGGAAGCTTCCATAATAAGCCTGTTATCCTTCTCTATCAGAGGGCAGACAGACTGAAAACCACAATCACAGAAAACTAACCAATCTGATCACATGGACCACAGCCTTGTCTAACTCAATGGAACTATGAGCTATGTGTAGGGCCACCCAAGACAGATCGGTCATGGTGGACAGTTATGACAAAACATGGTCCACTGGAAAAGGGAATGGCGAACCACTTCAGTATTCTTAAGAACCCTATGAAAAGGCAAAAAGATAGGACACTGAAAAATGAAATCCCCAGGTCAGTAGGTGCCTAATATGCTACTGGAGATAAGTGGAGAAATAACTCCAGAAAGAAGGAAGAGACGGAGCCAAGGCAAAAACACCACCCAGTTGTGGATATGACTGGTGATGGAAGTAAAAGTCTGATGCTATAAATAGAGCAATTTGCATAGGAACCTGGAATGTTAGGTCCATGAATCAAGGCAAATTGGAAGTGGTCAAACAGGAGATGGCAAGAGTGAACATCCACATTTTAGGAATCAGTGAACTAAAATGGACTGGAATGGGTGAATTTAACTCAGATGACCATTACATCTACTACTGTGGGCAAGAATCCCTTACAAGAAATGGAGTAGCTCTCATAGTCAAAAAGAGAGTCTGAAATGCAATACTTGGACACAATCTCAAAAATGACAGAATGATCTGTTCATTTCCAAGGCAAACCATTCAATATCACAGTAATCCAAGTCTGTGCCATGACCAGTAATGCTGAAGAAGCTGAACGGTTCTATGAAAACCTATAAGACTTTCTAGAACTAACACCTAAAAAATATGACGTTTTTAATTATAGGGGACTGGAATGCAAAAGTAGGACGTCAAGAAATACCTGGAGTAACGGGCAAATTTGGCCTTGGAGTACAAAATGAAGCAGGGCAAAGGCTAATAAGAGTTTTGTCAAGAGAGTACACTGGTCATAGCAAGCACCCTCTTCCTACAACACAAGAGAATACTCCACACGTGAACACCACCAGATGGTCAATACCAGAATCAGACAGATTATATTCTTTGCAGCCAAAGATGGAGAAGCTCTACACAGTCAGCAAAAACAAGACTGGGAGCTGACTGTGGCTCAGATCATGGACTCCTTATTGCCAAATTCAGACTTAAATTGAAAAAAGTAGGGAAAACCACTAGACCATTCAAGTATGACCTAAATCAAATCCCTTATGATTATCCAGTGGAAGTGCCAAATAGATTAGGGATTAGATCTGATAGACAGGGTGCCTGATAAACTATGGACAGAGGTTTGTGACATTGTACAGAAGGCAGTGATCAAGACATCCCGAAGAAAAAGAAATGCAAAAAGGCAAAATGGTTGAGGAGGCCTTACAAATAGCTGAGAAGAGAGAAGCAGAAAGGCAAAGGAGAAAATGAAAGATACACCCATTTGAATGCAGAGTTCCAAAGAATAGCAAGGAGAGATATGAAGCCTTCCTCAGTGATCAATGCAAAGAATTAGAGGAAAACAATAGAATGGCAAAGACTAGAGATCTCTTCAAGAATATTAGAGATACCAAGGGAACGTTTCATGCAAAGATGGACAAAAAAAGGACAGACATGGTTATGGACCTAACAGAAGCAGAAGCTATTAAGAGGTGGCAAGAATACATAGAACTACTACACAAAAAAGATCTTCATGACCCAGATAACCAAGATGGTGTGATCACTGGACTAGAGCCAGACATCCTGGAATGTGAAGTGAAGTGGGCCTTAGGAAGCATCACTATGAACAAAGCTAGTGGAGGTGATGGGATTCCAGCTGAGCTATTTCAAATCCTAAAAGAAGATGCTGGGCAAGTGCCTAGAAAATACCATAGAGAGAGGAGCCTGGCGAGCTACAGTCCGTGGGGTTGCAAACAGTTGGACACAACTTAGCAGCTAAACCACCATGGCCCATTCCAGAAATGCCCCACAAGAACTTAAACACTTACTCACCAGTTTCAGCAGATACTCTTTATACAATTTCTGGTGTGTTAGGCTTGCACACAGGGTTTCCTGTTCAGAGAAACCCCTGAGACAGGGAAGCAGAGAAATGTACAAATTAGTTGGATTTTCCAGAATGTAAAATAAATGAAGGTTAACAGTCATCCTAGGATCATTCATGGTTTCAGTCGAAGTGCCATTATCATGTTAGCTGTTAGGACTTGTTTCTTGTATTTTGTGATTATTGATCGTCAGAATATATTTCACCTTAGCATTTCTGATTCTTTAAGAGACCCTAAAGATCCTTAATATAGTAATTTGATTGTGGCACATATCTGAATGTTAGATTTGGGGCTAGTGAGGGAGCTGAGTACCTAGTCCGTTGTTCATGTAATCTAAATGGTAAAAGATGTTTCTTCATGTGAGTACCAAAAGAAGGAAAGCCGTATGTTTACCCAAAGAGCTTCATATTCATGAATGTCTGGACATACCCCTCTGAATGTCAGTATTCAACTGCATATTTCTTACTAGGAGTTGATCAAAATGCCCTTTGGGTAAAAATGTTTAAACATTTTTTTTTTTTAGCATTTGAATAAGACTTCCATGTTAACCCTGTTGTCTATCCAAGACTGTTAAAAACAGAATTAGAGCACTGAATGTTTACATACTTAAAACTCATCTCTGTTTCTTCCAGTTCTTTTAAGTATAAAATAACCAATTTAATATTGGTTAACTTAAAACTACTTCTTAAATTCATCTAGATTTTGTATTAACATTTTCTTAACAAATGAGTAAATTTCCATTTTCTACACCAGAAGATATTTTCTTATAGAAAAATCCAGTTATTGCTAGTCTCTCACCCACGATTCCAGGAGGGTGAAGCTACTCAAGGCCGTCAGGGTACAGAAATTCAGAGTCTTTTCAGGGGAGCAGTTCTTCACACAGACTCCACTTTCAAACTGAAAGCAGCACTTTATAGAGCCTAGTTGATCTGGATGGGTAATCCCAGGGCAGCAGCCTCAGAATCGGAAGAACTCTGCTTCCCTTTTAGGACACAGTACAACTCATGACTCAGTTCTGAAGAGGATGTGGTCGGTGAAGTTTCCTGCATCTGGTGGTCACAAGTTCACATTGCTCCCGCTCTGCGGGCCTGTTGGCTGCAGGAATAGGAGCAACTGACTACAGGGATTGGTATTAGACCAGCAGCCATGCTCACCTGCCTGAGGTAACAACATCAACAGCACCAGACTTACCCGGTGCAAACAAGAACATGGAATGTATTGGCCTTAGACATTCCAAGATTTTTGGATCCTCTGTAACAATTAGTGAAGCTTCCTAGGTGGCTCAGTGGTAAAGAACCCACCTGCCAATGCAGGTTTGATCCCTGGGTGGAGATCCCCTGGAAAAGGAAATGGTAATCCATTCCAGTATTCTTGCCTGGAAAATCCCATGGACAGAGGGGCCTGGCAGGCTACAGTCCATGGGGCTGCAAAGTTGGACATGACTGAGCTACTAACCACATACTTACATAACAATTAGTGGCTGAGGTCACCAGGATCTACTCTGGCAAGTTTAAATACTTAATTCAAAAAAAGATTATTCAAAATATAGTTTGCTCTTTTTCCCTTAGTGTTGTTTATGGTGGTATCTCTCCTTTACTATAGACCAATTTCTTAAAGTCTGCTTTAAATAATCAATCTTAAGGCAGCAAAGAAAATACACTTTCTACAACTTTTCTAACCCTATTGTTTCCCAAAGGTAACTACAATTTCTGCTCTTAAAAATACTGGTTCTTATTGAGTATAGATTAAATGTGTACCTCGACTACTGAAGATCAATAAAGCTAATCATTTTACTATAGTTAAAACCTCCAATGGTACTTGGAATTCAAGTTCAGGAATGAATGAGGAATTGTAAAAAAGACGGCTTCCCACGCCAAGTTACTACAGTCAGAGCAAGTTTTGAAACCAGAGTTTTAGTTTGTGATTTATTAATTATGCCATACAAGCTACAGTTTAAATTTCTGGCTATTAAGTTCCTTAAGCCAAAGAAACGTGGATCCCTCAACAAAGATGAATAAAAACTACCATGTGAAGGTGGTGAACATTAATTTAACAGTATGCACATACCGAAGACTTAATACTCTAAATTCGAGGTAAAAAAGACAGGATGCGATTATTTTCCAAAAGCATTGGTTTTATTTATACAGACAGAGTCCTAACCATTTCAGTGGCAGCAAGAGTGGGAGAAGTTCCTTTTTCAATCGAGGGGCCCCCAAAATGTTGGTCTGTTGTTACCAAACACACAGGCAAGTGGCGTCACGGATTTGGTAAACTAACTACAGTGTCTAGTCTCTCTCTGCTAGAGCAACAAGGTGAGCGTCAATCTCTGCTTCTGTAAGAATCCTGGAAGGCAAAGGGAAAAAAACCCCACAACTATTTACTTTTTGAAAACCTTTTATTATGCAAAATAAACACACACATACAAAAGTAGGATACCAATGACCTTTTGTGTACCTATCACCCAATTTGATAGGTTGATACCCACCTGATTCCTGATTTAGGAAGATGCCCTGGAGGAGGGCATGGCAACCCACTCCAGTGTTCTTGCCTGGAGAATCCCATGGACAGTAGGAGCTTTGCGGGCTACAGTCCACAGAGTTGCACAGACACAACTGAAGTGACTTTGTGTGCATGCAAGTAGTTTATACAGTTGTTTATGCTTATTATTTAAATACTTACTATCTAGCTATTATTTATATATATAAATATATATATTCTATTTATTATTTAAATACTATCACAATTTATAAATGATACAAGAGTTTTCTGAAGACATAGGCTCTTTGGTTTCTTATTTATTTAACTAGCAGATGAAAATAAAGATTTTAAAGGTTATAGAAGGGTCTCAGAATAGAACACAAGAACTAATTGGAGGTCCTTTAGAGAAATTGCTCCCGCTGGAATTTTACTGCTTTAAAAAAAAAGAAAGAAAGAAAAAAAAAAGGCAATCTTTTCCTCCAGGGGATAAAGGGGAATTCAATTATGTTTTTTAAAAAAGTTCTATAAGTTTTTCTTAAATCTTTCAAGTTTATATCACTTACCCGAAGGCAACAAAAAGGACAAACTAGAAAAATGTACTAAGGAAGCTCTGAAAGGTCTGGTTAAGCTTAGTTTACTACTTTTGTTCCCCAGCCCTAAACTTGACATGTGTTTTTTTAATTCTGACCTAAAAGTAAATACACGTAACAGTTAACATGCCTTCCAGCAGCTTCCTTGCATCTGTGATTTAACAGAAACATTCTCTATTCACAAGAGTATCAGGTTCATGGTAAAAGTCTGCTCGGAGGATTAAGTGAGCTGATAACATGTTAAGCACCCAGTACAGACCTGACTCATGGAAGCTGTGAGTAAGAACAGACAAGCATCCAGTCCAGCATCAGATATTCAATTAGCTGTATGCAAAATCTGGGGGTTTCAAAGATACCCAGATAGGGTCTGATGTACATCAGTATTTCATATTGTTCTTCAAAGCACCATTTAAATAACCACTAAATAATCAAAGCTCCATCTGAAAACTACTAGTTTGGAGCTGAATTTCTATTGGCCTTAAGCTAAAAAAAGAAAAACTCTTATACTTACTTTACTCCTTATATAAAAGAGGTTATTATATATCACCTCTGGTATTAGGTATAAAATAAATAAAATGAGAAAAAAAGCAGTTATGTCTGTTTTAAGGAGACATCCAATAAGTTTTAAAAACAGACCTCTCAGGACCTTGCTCGTGGTCCAGAGGTTAAGAATCCCCCTTGCAGTGCACGGGGACGCGGGTCCAATCCCTGATGGGGGAACTAAATCCCACAGGCTGTGGAGCAACTAAGCCTGTGCGCCGCAACTACCGAGTCTGTGAGCTCTGGAGCCCACACACAAGCAGAGTGTGCAACAAGGATGCTGCGTGCTGCAACCAAGATCCGACGCAGTTAAACAAACAGTAAAATAAACGACAATAACAACAAAACCAGATCTCTCAAGTGCTAGGGAAAAACCTAACTCATTCAAAAAAGTGTTTTTTCTTCAAGTTATAGGTCAATGAACCAACATACCTCTGCCTTTCTACACCAGAATTTATCACCAGGCAAACGTCTTTAAGTACCTTACCCAACAATATATCTCACCTGAATTTAGGATTTTCGACTGTAACTACTCCAACTTCTATTTCTGAAGGTTTGAAATCAATTGATAGAACAGTAGACAGGCATGTAATCGCAGTCTGAAAAAAAGTATCAATATTTAAAATAATATAGAATTTTTCAGAGATTCCAAGATTTTTCTCATCCTCATCTTTTTCAACTCATGAATTAACCACAAGCTATTCATTTTTGAGGTGGTAGTTCAACAGCCACACAGATTGCTTAATTCTAAGATGTTGCCTGCCAATAACAAGAAACTTGTTTATACCAAGTTGAGCTATAAATGAAAGGCATCTCACAAGAAAAACAGGGTGATTAAGACAAAACAGTCTGTTTACCTGATGATCACTACATGCCACACAATAGGCTCAGTACTTGGAGTAAGACGTGGAGAGGATAAAAGATAAATACAGCCTTCTTTTAAGGAATTTACAGTGATAATACTTTAAGAATGTTTTAAGTGGCTTTGTACGTGATGTGATTAATTAATTCACGTAACTATGAATTGCAATTAAAAAAAAAAAACTTAAGAGACATTTAAACAGTACCTCCCACATAAGAACGAGATTCACATTTCCTGTTAGTATATGATAATACTGCCAACCAAAGTATTAGATGATAATTTTTCCCTTCTTGTTTATCAGAATCATGTTAGTCTTCAGAATTGCTGTATCCCAGACCTTCTTTTCAACAATTTACTAAAATTTTGTTTTTAACTTCTTGGCAATAAATAAGAAGCTTCTTTAGTCTAAGGTTGTTACTAAGTACTTGTATAGGAATTTTGGCTTGTCCTGTCAATTTAAAACTTTCCAATCATAACCAACAATCCCCTCAAGAATACTGCTTAATGCTGACTCTAGGCATTCCAGTTATAATTTCTCTGTCAAGTCCTCCTGTGAGCATACTATTTTACTATGAAGATATCTGCTTCCCTGAAAACTTGGTGTGTGACTGCTTTTCTTTTAGGACCGTAAGAGCAACATTACTGACTCAACTTTCTCACTTCTGCTTCCAGTTAGCTTAAGTCTAATTTAAATCCCAGCCATGCAGGTTTTCGGCCTGGTCTTGGCTTGACTCTCAGTTATATTTTCCCATTTTATGTGTTTTGCTGAAAGCAGTCTCAAATACAGTATGAGACAGAGAATTAGATGAATAAAGCAGTCCTCACGGTTCCCATGTGACACCAATTTTACTATTAACCTGACAAATTTGGATATCATGAATATCCCAGGAATAGCTTATAAAGATTGTCAATTATGCAACCATCTTCATTATTCTAAACAGCATTAAAAAAAAAGGTCAGCTCCTTTCAGTTAACTTACTTCCACTGTCTGTTCAAAGGTCCAATCAAATTTCTTCTTTACTTTTTTTTCAAGGAAGCTGGTTGACTCAGTTTGTTTAACTCCTGCTGCAGTTGCTTTAAACCCACAGTAGTAACCTGCAGGATCACACTTGTACACCTGAGGGCCTTGTTCTTCATCTATACCAATTAAAATCATACCTAAACAGAGAGAAGGACCCTCATTAAATATCTTAAACCTTCATACAACCAGATTTCATCTTATCTTGGTGTTGTCACATATCTGTTAATTACTCTGGCTTTTTTAGGATATATACATATATGTAATTCCTGAGAACAGGTTTTTTAATGGGTGACAGATAGTAAGTGCTCAATAAACGTGGAAATTAAATGATGTTATATAGAAAAGGAAACTCATGAAAGCAAAGAAAATCAAGTTAGCCAATTTCAGAATTCTTTAAAAAATTTTTAAAAAAATGTTTTGCTTTAAGAAAACTAGTAACAAAACATAGTTTATCTCCACAGATAAATTAGGTAATAAATCTCCACTTTGCAAAAGGTTTTATCACAGAGTTTAAAAGGTCTAAATGATCACAAATGTAACATACAAACAATCTTCTAATCCCTGCTATTACCTAAAGCATGTTCCTCTGAACCCCAACCCCTCAAGATGTTAACTGGTCAGATAAATTTGGAAAATAGACCTTTCACATATTATTTTTAGAAAATATACAGAAGCATATTAAGTGTTCTAAAATCTTCTGCTGTAAGCCGATCTACTTTACCTCAGTAGTTCTTAAATTTATTTGACCATAGAATACTTTTTTTTTTTTTAATTTAGGAACTACCTATTAAGGTTCCAGAGAATTCAAAGTGTATGGAACTCATCTTGGGAATGCTGGCACTAAGTGAAATAAACCTAGGGACTAGTTGCTCACCTCTATCTATAATGCCCGTCTTTGTTACTGTTGATATATATTCCTGTACTAGTCAGTATAAACCAAAATCTAAATTCTGTACACATAACATATTAAATGTTATTATAATGACATACAATTAAGATAAACACCACCGCCAAATTTCTCTCTACTCAGCAGAACAGGTAACAAAGAAGGGCTTAACCCCATCTGAACCTTTTTAATATAGTGTCTTATGTTATCCATAACATTTCTTTACATTTTATACTTGACATACAATAGAAAGTACCAAGGACACCACAAAAGAGATACCCACTTACTACCTGGGGGGCGGGGTAGTTAACACTTCCTTACTCCAGATGAGCAGGGTTTAACACATGATAAGGAACCAAAGGGCAATCAAGGCAAAAGGAACACACACAAAGGGACACAATGGGTCAGGACACACCCAGGAACGACAAAAAGATCCATGTATTACAGCAGTTTCAGGACAGAGAAATGCAGCACAAGAAAGAGGCAACTTGGGAATACACTGTAAGGGACCCTGCACATCATATTAACAACAAAACAACAAAACTCTAGGATGACAACTCAGGTAGCAATATGGAACAGTCTAGGAAAGAGTAAGAAGGGAGAAAGGTGGTAAAATAGGTGGCAACGGCAAGAGATGATGGAAAAGTGACACAGATATTCTGCAGTAAAGCTTGATAGTCTGACTAAATAGAAGACCAGGGAAGGTGAGGTGGGGGTAGGAAAAAAGTTGAGGATGAGAGTAGGAAAAGAGCAATGATTTCAAGTTTGAAGTATCTGTGGGACATGAAGGAAGAGACTGGGATAAAGCTAATGAGGGAGTGACTGACATATAGATGAGATAGTAAAATAAAGCCATGAAAGCAGATGAGATTACCCAGACAAAACAAAGAGGACAGAAGGACCAAGGAGAGAAACCTGATAAACAACATTTAAGGGACCCGTAGACGAGGATAAACTAAGGAAAGTGAGGAGGCAGAGGAGAAGAGTATCACTGAAGAAATCAAGGGAGACTTTTTTAAGTAATAGGTCAATCATTACACTGACTGCTTTAATTCTCATAAATAAATGACATGCTGTCTGAAACAGACATGTTGAATTTTCCAGGCTAACTTATTCCATTAAGTTTAAATCAATAAATCTTATTTCTCTCCCAATAAAATTTTATTTGTTTTTTAAAAGAAGAAATCTTCTTTATATGACTATAAAGTATATAAAATATAAAGTATATGAATCACAGGCATACGTGTGTGACCCTGAATCTTTAGGGTGGTCAAAAGAAACAACTACAATGTTAAGATGCCTAATTTAGGCATTTTCACTCAACTAGTAATCTAGAGTTGCAGTGGAATCTCCACTACAAAAGCCTAATAGTGTCTCATGTTTAAAGGTGTGCCTAAAAGACTGCTGTGAATCCTATCCTTCCAACACCCATTTATTATAAAGATTTTTCTCACCTTTCATGATTTTCCAAACCACATGTTCAAAACCCAAGTCTTGCTGAAATAACTTTCTTAATGTATGTTCTCTAAAAAACAATCTGAATTCATTAATTATTTGGGAGACTTGTTTGCATACTTACAACAACCAAGAGGCCGCATTTCAGCATTCTGTGTGTAGACCTGAGAAATATCAGCAATTCTTTTACACAGCATGTCCACGGGAATTTCGTAACCATACTTGTATTTCCAATTAGCTGCCTCATAGCGTGCCCTCTGTACCTGGGATCTACTGTCAGCTTAGAGCATAAGAAACAAAGGTTTATTTCGTTAGAAGGAAAGCATGAACCTCAAAGCCAGGTAACTGTCACAACATATGCATGTATCTCATTATGACTTAAGGAAAGCAGAAGTGGTCCACAATGGTTTTTTCTCCCACCAACATACAGTGAATGACTCAGCAATAAGTATGTGACAAGGAAAAAAATGTAAAAGATGAAGTCCTATACATAGATAGCTCTGCTCTTTTATGCTGAACTCTTCTTCATCAGCCATCACAATAATTTTCTAAAAGTGTCTAATAATCTCCCAAAGAACAAGGTGTAAGGAGAAAGAATAAGGTTTCTCTCCACCTTTGTGTAGACTTGAATGTTCCCTTGATTTCAGAAAACAGAAACCCAAAGTTATTTTCACAATTGTCACCTACTTCTAACCAGTGTCACTATCACCAGGTTTGAGATATACTGACTTATGTCCCCTTAAATTATGAACCATATCATAGATGAAATAAATTACTAAACCATTTCATAGATGAAATCAATCATTTTTGAGAGGGGCCTCGCTCAGTTTCCCTGACAGCAGCATAGATATCTAATTCTATTAAACTTATGGTTTCAAAAAAGCACACAATACTCCGAAGACTGATACTAGCCTTGGAAGACTGCAAATCAGATATGCAGGGAAGCCTTCTAAAATTAAAAATAATGTGAAGAAAATAACAAATCTAAGTAAGTATCAGCCAGTCACCTGTCATTCCTGTCATCACACAGCCAATGTTTTCAGTTATCTTGAATAAGTGAGTCACTGTGCTGGAATCCAGTAATTTGTCCTAAAGAACAAATCAAGATAATTAAAAACAAAAAAATCACAGGTCTCTGTGTAGTGATAAAAAAACATTATGGAATTATAACAATGAACTATAAATGTCTTCTGTTCATTTTACAGTTAAAACCAATAAAAAATGGAGGTGTGGGCACTACTCTGTTTTCCTTTTTAAGATGATATGTTTTCTGTGGGCAAGAACTTTAGCTCACCAAAGTGTGTTCTGAGGTACCTGAAGACAGAAGACCTAGAAATGCCATTTTGCTTATAGAAATAACATATACAGATAATAATATACCCTTGTACAAACTCATGAGACATTCTTACATCGTATTCTGCAACAACTGCCTATCTGGGCAGTACTACTTACAGGTACTTTCTTCTGTGTGACAATTACTGCACAGTCTTTCCCTCTGACAGCTACTGATGTAAGGCCACCCTGGTTAATAGCCTTAAAAGCATATTCTGGAAAATAGAACAGATTTTTTAAAATGTAAAATAAATGATCATAGATCCATGCAATTCAGTAATAAAGTCATTAAAAATAAACAGCTTGATTAACATGGAATGCCATCTGAGATATGCAAAATCAAAATAATAATGATAATAATAAACCATGATTAAACCAACTGTATTTCTTTTCATTTTGATCATTTTCATCAGGAGCAAACACTAAATTTCCAATAATCAATTTTTATCATATCAAATCTTTATCAATTGTTTTATCATTAAAAAAAAAAATGTTTTATAGCCATTATTCCTACCACGTCTGGTTTTCCTGGGTAAAATTTAGGTGCTCTACATTTTCTCAAAATTTATTATTTCTGTTAACTTTTGGTCAATAACTAATTGATTGTATGCAGCTTTAATTGTTGTTACTCTTTTTTACCCTCTCTACCAAGGTGAAAATTTCTGGATCATGTTGTTTGCAACTTTCACATTACCTACACTATTGGATTCTTTAGTTTATCTATAACAAACTACAGCTTGTGCACTTCTCTAGTTGCTGTCAAACCACTCCCACGTTAAAACAGCTGATCAAAGTGATTTATAAAAACAAACTACTTTGGTACCACATGGTTTAGCTGAGACTGCCTATGGAGAGCAGAATTACAGATTAGACTATCCCTTTCAATGTTATTTATTTCTGTAATATTTAAACTTAATAAAAACGTATTTTGTAAACAGGAAAACTGCAACAAAATTTAATATATGCTCACTGTAGAAAATACAGAGGAAATATAGAAGAAAAAAAATCACTCACTACTCCAGTTGTTATTTACATCTGACACATAATAAATGCTTTCAAAATTCTGTCAAGTATTACTCTGCACACCAGGTCTGAGGCCTGGTCTCATTTGGTTCAAAAAGCCGCTGTGATGAGGCTCATCTAAGGAAGATATTACCTATGACACCAAAGAACTTACCTTTAATAGGAGCTGCGATAAAAATCCTTTATCAAATTATAATAACTTGTTTTTACCATCTCATTATACCACAAATAATTTCTAAAATATGTTTCATAATGCTTCTCAGTTCTGTTTCTCATATGATCAATAAAGCCTGTACCAGATCAATCCTCCAGATAAACTATAAACTCTAGCCAAAACAATAACTAGCCCAAAGATACCAGAGAGAGGCCAAAAGTACACAGATTCTAGAGAGGGAGTCCGTGCCTGAAGAAGGGAATGGAGTGGGGTCAACCTCCCATTTTCACGACTTACAGCTTGCCTGCAGGCCCTAGTCTGGGCTAAACACCCACAGAAAATTCAGTCCTTTTGACCTGAAGAGCTAGAGAACAGCTTGGGGGAGTAATCACAGCTGCTGGAGAATGAGGGAGAGAAAGGAGAGAGGGAGATCCTCAATGTCTTTATTGCCCAAATCTCTGGCTGATTCCATAACCACACATAACAAAAGACAGACTCCAAGCATCTTAGCTAGGATAAAAGAATTAAGGTGAGATTTAAGCTGCCATCAATTAACTGCCTGCTACAAGGAGGAACATAACAAAATCCAGTCTTTACAACCCAACATTTACAAATGCCCAGGATATAATCCAGAATTGCTCAACATACTAAAAAAGAAAACAAAACATAGTTAAATGTGATCTACTTATAGGAGACCAACCCTTAGATGATCCAGATGTTGTATTAGCAGGCAAAGTTATTAAAACTATGTTCAGTGACATAATAAAAATATTCAAGATGAAGAAAGAAATTTCAGTAAAGTACAAAAGAACCAAGTAGAAATCACAAAACTAAAAAATACAATTTAAAATTAAAAAATTCACCAAATGGACTTAACTGCAGAATGGAGATAATATAGCAGAGAGTATGAAAAATGAATCAAAGTATACTTTTTGTTTTTTGCCTTGCTGCATGACAATGTGGGGTCCAGTTCCTGGACTAGGGATAGAATCCGTGCCCCTGCAGTGGAAGCACGGAGTCCTAACCAGTGGTCCACCGAGAAAACAGATTTAAAAATACAAGTCTGCAGATTAATATCAACAGGTATAAGTGTGTTAACTGGAGAGGAAAGAATGAGACCCAAAACAGACACAAAAATTTGAGAAATAATGGTTAAAATGTTCCAAATTTGGCAGAAGACATAAAATTCCACACTGAAGATCCAGCAAACTCCAAGCAGGATAAATAAAAAGGCCCTGACTCATTACAGTCCAATTCCTGAAAATCAAAAGCAGGGAAAACGTTGAGAACAGAGAAAAAGAACAGATTACATACAAGAGAACAATGATTTAAATTCCATGGATTTCACCTGAAGATAGTGGAACATCCTTAAATTGTGGAAAGAAAAACCATCAATTCAGAATTCTATTTTCAACAAAAACATCCTTCAAGAATGAAAGTAAAACAGACACTTTCAGATCTGCAACAAAAATGCTAAAAGAAGTTCCCTGGGCTGAAGGAAAATAGTACCAAGAGAAACCCAATCTTTAGAAATAAGAAACATCAAAAAATGCTAAATACCTGGATAAATATAAAAGACTTATTTTATTCTCTTTAATTCTTTAAAAATACATAACAAAAATTATAACATTTATGGAGTTTGTAAAATATGGAGATGTATTACTTACAGAAGGAAAGGGAGTAAGTTGACTTACAATGTTTTAAGGCTTGTACATTTTTTGTGAAATGATAAACATTAACTCTAAGAAAGATGGAAAGAAGTTAAGCATATATAATTCTTAAAACAAGACTAAAAAATGCTAAGATGTAGCCAAAAGGCTAATAGATTAAAATGAAATTCCAAAAACTGTTCAAATAATCAAAAAGAAGGCAAGGGAGGAGGTACTGAGGAAAAAACAAGCAAACAAAACAGAGACAAACAGAAATAAATAAAATGATAAGTTAAAATCTAGCCATGTCTTCCATGTCCTGGCTATTATAAACAGTGCTGTGATGAACATTGGGGTACACGTGTCTCTTTCCCTTCTGGTTTCCTCAGTGTGTATGCCCAGCAGTGGATGAATGGATAAGAAAGCTATGGTACATATACACAATGGAGTATTACTAAGCCATTAAAAAGAAAACATTTGAATCAATTCTAATGAGGTGGATGAAACTGGAGCCTATTATACAGAGTGAAGTAAGCCAGAAGGAAAAACACCAATACAGTATAATAACGCATATATATGGAATTTAGAAAGATGGTAACAATAACCCTGTGTACGAGACAGCAAAAGAGACACTGATGTATAGAAGAGTCTTATGGACTCTGTGGGAGAGGGAGAGGGTGGGAAGATTTGGGAGAATGGCATTGAAACATGTAAAATATCATGTATGAAAC
>NW_011494613.1:1265362-1270880 GCF_000754665.1 Bison bison bison | reverse complement strand
AGACACACTTTACAAAATGGATGAGAAAAAGTCGATTAGCCTGGGATGGAGTGGGCACACAGGGGAAATGGATGGTATTGTAAAGTGCTAGAAACCTTATATTTTGGAAATTTTTTAAATTTGAAAATTTAAAACCATACTTCTAAATAATCCATAGGTCAAAGAAGTAACCACAAAGGAAATTTTAAAATATTTTGAATTGAGTAGTAATGGTAAAATATAACAAAACTTGCAGAATGCAGCTCAAAGTGTTCAGAAGGAATTTTACCACTATGGTGGTAGGATCCTAAGGTGGCCTCCCCTCAACAATACCTGCCTCCTGGTGTTCACATCTCTGTGTAATCCCCTCTCCTGAGCAGTTAGTATCTCTAACTCCCTTCTAACTGAATACGTCAAAGGTGATGGGATGGCACCTTCCTGATTACATTATATAAGACTATCTTGCTAGCAGATTCACTCTAGACCTTCTTCCTGCTGGACTGCTAAGTGGCTCCATGGCAAGAACCACTGGTGGCCTCTGGTGAAGTCAGTCAGAAAGCGGCTAGGGCCCCCAGTTCTACATTGCAAACCTAAGTTTCTACTTTAAGAAGCTAAAAAAGGCAAAATAAAACTAAATTAGAAAAAAGAAATAATAAAGATCAGAAATCAATGAAATAGACATAAAAGAGGACATGAGCAAAAGTCAAAAATTGATTGTTTGAAAAGTACCAATAAAATTATAAATCCTTTGGTATACTGAAAAACAGTCCCCAAATGATATCCATGTACTAATTCCTAGAACCTGCAAACATTACCATGTATAGCTCCTTTCCCCCAAAAAAACTCTCTACACACGTGATTAAGTTAATCTTCAGATGGGGAGATTATTCTGGTGGTCTCTAAATGCATTCCTATGTATCCTTATTAAGAGAGACAGATGGAAATTTTACACACAGAGAGAAGAAGGTGCTATGAAGGAGGAGCAGAGAGATTTGCAAATGCTGGTCTTGAAGATTAGAGGGATGGAGCAGGAGCCACAAGCCAAGAAATGCTGGTAGCCTCTTGAAGTGGACAAGAGGAGGGAAGCATTCTTCCCTAGAGCCTCCAGAGACAGAATGGCCCTGCTTGAGACTCTGATCTTGGTCCAATGATACAGATTTTAGACTTCTGGCTTCCACAACTGTGAGAGAATAAATTTCTGTTGTTTTAAGCAACCAGGTTTGTAGTAATTTGTTATAGCAGCCACAGGAAACTAATACAAACCTCTAGCCATACTAATCTAGAAAATGACAGAATACAAATGACCAGTTATCAGTAATAAAATGATTATCACTATAGGTATTACAGAGATAAATATTAGGAACAACCTTTTCTATACAGATGTATACCTGGGTCTAATAACTGGGTCACTATCCTTGATCTCACTTAATTTCAGTACATTTTCAACTGCCAGCTGTTATTACCTGATTGTTCAGAACACAATTTTGGCCTAAAAAATACTCCCATCTATGGGTGTTATTGTTTAGTTACTAAGTCGTGTCCGACTCTTTTGCAGCCCCATGGACAGTAGCCTGCCAGACTCCTCTGTTCATGATATTTCCCAAGCAAGAATACTGGAGTGGGTTGCCACTTCCTTCTCCAGGGGATCGTCCCGACCCAGGGACTGAACCAGCATCTCCTGTACTGGGAGGCAGATTCTTTATCACTGAGCCATATGGGAAGCCTGTCTATGGATATGGAGGGCTACTAGTTTGCCATTTTTACCACCTCTCCTCTTACAACGTACTTTTTGCTTCTTCAAGTCCTCTCTGGACTGCGCTATCACTCTTATTTGCACCTAGCCTGTCCTTCCCCTCAAGTGTCCTCCATTTCCCATGGATACTTTCTCTGATTGTCCTAGAAGGGATTCTTCAACCCTTTCTCTGAATTCCCATAGCATTTCCTATTTCACTAGTAATTTTAGCATTTTCAACTGTGTTATTTCCCCCTCTACCACCAGACTGGATAGTCAAAGAAAGTAGGAACCAAGGAGCTTTAAAATTACATTTGCAACCAGTAGACACTAAGTCAAAGGTTGGCCATGGATCCAATCCAGCTTACTCAAATTGGTTTAGAATACACAGTTTTCTAGGAAAATTTTAATTAACTAAAACTTTGATAAAATAAAAGCAGGTTTATTTTTTTGTAGAAAAAAATTCTGGTATCATTTGACCCTCATAGCAACTGTCCAGCAGAGCAAAAACCATTTAGGGCTGACATGTGTTCTGCAGTTTGTCACAGTTCCCATCACTCCTCCTGTCTCACCAGCTGGTTTCACTCATGTGCATTACTTACCTGTTCTGCTTATATAATGCAAAACATAAGAAGCCACCAAGGAAAAGAGCTACGGCTCTCACCACATATTAAAATTTGCTCCCACAAAATATAAAAAAAATTTTTACATATAAAAAATGTTTCTCAACAGAGAATGTGCCTATGAATCAGCAAAGATCCATTAAAGGGGTCCTAGTCCTCTCTCCCTCTCTATATAGACTACTGCTGTCCAACAGAACTTTCTGTGACGAAGGCACTGTTCTATATTTGCAAAATCCAATATAATAGGCAATAACCACGTGTGACTACTGAGCACCTGAAATATGGCTAGTGCATCTGAGAAACTGAATTTTTAAAGTCCTTAGTTAAGAATATCATCCCTGGACTTGCCTGGTGGTCTAGTAGTTGAGACTCCACACTTCCACAACAGGGGGCTCAGGTTTGATCCCTGGCTAGGAAACTAGGATCCCATGAGATGCGGCCCCCCCAGAAAAATTACTGCTATTTATCTCCTACTTTTCAGTCTCCTTCACTGCTTCCATCTCTTTAGCTGGCTCCTTAAATACTGGTATCCCCAAGGATTCTATCACTTCTCCCTATCACTGGGTGATCTTCCTATATAATCACTACTAACTGTCATCTTTAGCTCTGAATTTAGTATTTGTAAATGCTCATTTCTCCCAACTCTTGGGCTTCCCAGGTGGTGCAGGGGTGAAGAATTCGCCCTGCCAATGCAGGAGACGCGGGTACGATCTCTGGGTCGGGAAGATCCCCTGGAGAAGGACTTCTTGCCTGGGAAATGTCATGGTCAGAGGAGCCTGGTGGGCTGCAGTCCATGGGGTCACAAAGAGTCAGACTGAGCATGCACGCAGTTATCTCTGCAAACCTGCTTCTTACAGTTATCTCAGATTACTAACCACTCAAGTTTTCAAGCTACAAACCTGAGTACCATTCCTGACTCTTCACTTTCCTCTTATCAGAGAAATGTCCACTCTTGTATGTAGGATTTGCTTTAAAACACTCCAGCAGAGAGGGCTAAGTGTTTGAGATTGACAAATGACAACTGAGACTGACAAATGCAGTCATCAAAGCTGGGTTATGAATACATGTGTCATTGTTCTATTCTATCTACTTTTGTTTGCATGGATTACTGGAACAACCCTCTCCAAAATGGTCTTCCTGTCATCTGTCCCTTTCTACTCTTAACTCTAATTCTATACCCAACTCTTCTGCTATCTTACTTAATAATCTTGTTCTTAACGATTTTTACTGGCTATGTCCAAAATCCATGGGACAAAGTCCAAACTGTAGCATGACATCCAAAACTTTTCAAAATTTTGCTACAATCTTTTTCCAGTTGTCACTGTCTGCTCCAGCCACAGCTGACTGATCAATACACAGGTCTCCCTAAGTTTCCTTATCTAATCTTCATGTAGATCAATTTATCTCCACTGAGGAAACATTCCTGGCTCTATCTGTCAGTGTCACTTCCTAAAGTACCCTTCTCTGTACCAATATTTTGGTATTTACCATGTGGCATTACAGTGTAATTTTCAGTAAAATTTTGTGTAAATGAATCCCCATTATAACACTACCACCAGCATAAAATAAGCTATAAAGACACACACTGTACAGCACAGGGAATATAGCCAATATTTCATAATGACTAAAATGGGGTATAACGTTTAAAAGTTGTGAATTACTATGTTGAACACTTGAAATTTATATAATATTGTACATCAACTATACTACAACTTAAATTAAAAATAACACCACCATAAAATATATTATAGTAATTTCTATACAAATTTCTATAAAAAATTCTATAGTAATTTCTATATTATAGCAATTTCTATAGTAATTTCTATAATTTCTAGATTCAATTAAAGAATCTAGACAGTAATTAAAAGAAACACTGGTAGGGTAAAAGTAATATCACAGTTTACAGCAGAGGAGAGCATGAAGGCCAATTAAAAAACAGAAGTTTATAGGCAGTATTTAAAAGGCATATTTAGTTTTGAGTCAGAATTTAAATGTCAGAAACAGTAATTAAACACTTTATTTCCATCACTAAAAATTTTGCTTTTTGGATAAATTTCAGAAACTTACAAAACTAGCAAACACTGTTATGTTTACCTCAGTAATCTGTTTTTGAATGTCCAAGATTATGCAAGAAAAGAACTGATAGCCCATTTCTTATTTTTTAAATAGGAAAAATTATCATGGGTTATAGTTCATCTCAAGTCCTCAATTTCTTAATCTTTAATTTAAATACATAATAAGTTACCAGTATATATGTGTGTGTGTAAATATATATATTAGGTTATATACATACATATATATGTATCTATCTTAGGTTGAACCACATGAAAGAGCTAGTTTTACAGGTAAAAAGCAGTCAAACACCAGCAGGTTCAAAGGGCTCAATCTAACAACAAACCGTTACGTTAGAATGAAAACTGCATCCTTGATTATAAATAAAATAGTTAATAAACAGTTGTCTGTATATAGAGACCTCTTTCCATAGTAATCTCTCTCACACACTTTGCTTCCTCCCCTACAATTTTTCCCAACACTTTTCAACTTTTCCAGGACTGATTTGTATAACACTAGGAAAAAACAAGGGCTAAATATAAAAGGTACTGTGACAACATGTTCAGGACAAGCGCACAATGCCCGACAGTGGCTCACAATAGGAGCTGCTTGTGTGATGCCAGCAACAGCACAGATGCACATCCCATTTATGGGCACTCATTGCGAAGCATCTACAGGTGATTCTGAAATTCTGATAATTAAAGGAATGTAAGTCAAGATTTTTTCACCCATAATTTTGTCTAAAACGCTGTACTGAGATGGAAACTAAATTTTTGGTGGCGATCATGATGTAGTATGTTTATAATGTTATAAGCCAATGTTACCTCAATAAAAAACAAATCTAAACTTAAATTTTAAAAAAGAATGTAGCCTCCTTGTGATTTTCAGCCTGTGTGACCCTAAGCCTACCAGACTTCTTACAAAACTGGGAGAAAATAAATAGATGTTGCTTTTGAACTGTGGTGTTGGAGAAGACTCTTGAGAGTCTCTTGGACTGCAAGGAGATCCAACCAGTCCATTCTAAAGGAGATCAGCCCTGGGATTTCTTTGGAAGGAATGATGCTAAAGCTGAAACTCCAGTACTTTGGCCACCTCATGCGAAGAGTTGACTCATTGGAAAAGACTCTGATGC
>NW_011494613.1:1249065-1265262 GCF_000754665.1 Bison bison bison | reverse complement strand
AAGAGACAGGGACAACAGAGGATGAGATGGCTGGATGGCATCACTGACTCGATGGATGTGAGTCTGAGTGAACTCCGGGAGTTGGTGATGGACAGGGAGGCCTGGCGTGCTGTGATTCATGGGGTTGCAAAGAGTCAGACATGACTGAGCGACTGAACTGAACTAAAAAACAAACAGAAACCTGTGTGAGATTCTGGAAAATATTTTTCCCCATATAAACACTGGCTGGAAAAATATGGCTCCTACATTCTTCGAAGTTTGGTTATCAAAAAAATAAGGTGTTCTACTGGGACAAGGCAGTATTCTGCATGATATGTCAACATCCAATTTGAATGCTGTACAATTAGAATCTTATCGTTAAGATTTTTTTTGAAACTGCCATTCTGTCTTTCCCTAACCTTTAAACTTAAGCAGGAAGTGCTTCTCATTTCACAGTGCCTCCTAATATTACATTCCTCAAAATGGTGATTTTTCAAGCAGGTGGGGTCATTAAAAATATTGGTGGTGTGTGTGTGGGGAGGAGCATGTGTGTGTCGGGGCAGATGTGAGATTGAGAACATAGCAGAGTTTGATCCCATGACTTTTTTGTATACTTTTAGTAGGTGGAAAATTCTGAAAGAGATGGGAGTACGAGACCACCTGACCTGCCTCTTGAGAAACCTGTATGCAGGTCAGGAAGCAACGGTTAGAACTGGACATGGAACAACAGACTGGTTCCAAATAGGAAAAGGAGTACGTCAAGGCTGTATATTGTCACCCTGCTTATTTAACTTATAGGCAGAGTGCATCATGAGAAACACTGGGCTGGATGAAGCACAAGCTGGAATCCAGATTGCCAGGAGAAATATCAATAACCTCAGATATGCAGATGACACCAACATTATGGCAGAAAGTGAAGAACTAAAAAAAAAAAAAAAGAAAGTGAAGAACTAAAGTGTCTCTTGATGAAAGTGATTAAAGTGAAAGAGAATGAAAAAGTTGGCTTAAAGCTCAACATTCAGAAAACTAAGATCATGGCATCCAGTCCCATCATTCCATGGCAAATAGATGGGGAAACAGTGGAAACAGTGTCAGACTTTATTTTTTTGGGCTCCAAAATCACTGCAGATGGTGATTGCAGCTATGAAATTAAAAGAGGCTTACTCCTTGGAAGGAAAGTTATGACCAACCTAGACAGCATATTAAAAAGCAGAGACATTGCTTTGTCAACAAAGGTTTGTCTAGTCAAGGCTACAGTTTTTCCAGTAGTCATGTATGGATGTGAGAGTTGGACTACAAGGAAAGCTTAGTGCCGAAGAATTGATGCTTTTGAACTGTGGTGTTGGAGAAGACTCTTGAGAGTCCCTTGGACTGCAAGGAGATCCAACCAGTCCATCCTAAAGGAGATCAGTCCTGGGTGTTCATTGGTAGGACTGAAGCTGAAACTCCAATACTTTGGCTACCTGATGCAAAGAGCTGACTCACTGGAAAAGACCCTGATGTTGGGAAAGATTGAGGGCAGGAGGAGAAGGGGACGACAGAGGATGAGATGGTTGGATGGCATCCCTGACTCAATGGATATGGGTTTGGGTGGACTCCGGGAGTTGGTGATGGACAGGGAGCCCTGGCGTGCTGTGGTTCACGGGGTTGCAAAGAGTTGGACACGACTGAGCGAATGAACTGAATATGTATGTATTTTATATATATATATATACACACACACACATATATATGTATACATGTACACATTCAATTTCAAATCCGATTGAAGGAGGGCATGAGAAGTCTGGGTTGAGAAACACTACTTTAAAACAAGAATTCTTATGGTTATTGTTATTTTTTGGCTGTGCTTTTCTGGGTTGTGGCACATGGGGTCTTCTATCTTCGTCGTGACACACAGGCTCTTTTAGTTGAGGCGTGCAGACTCTTAGTTGTGGTATGTGGGATGTAGTTCCTTGACCAGGGATTGAACCCAGGCCCCCAGCATCGGGAGCATGGAGTCGAAGCTACTGAATCACCAGGGAAGTCCCCAAAACAAGATTTTTTTTTTTTTTTAAACAGCAAAAGAGGCAAACAGTAAGTAAGTAAGTGAGTTTACTTGTGAAACTCCTGAGGTGAAAAAACATCCATTTTTATCAGCCATGTTTCTGTGAGGGATTTTAACAGCATTCCTCACAGAAACATTTACTGACTGCTTATTAATACTATGTGACAGACACTAAGTACTTTACATCTATAGGTAAATGGGATTATATTTTACATATGTAGTATTTGTAAAATTCTATACTTCCTCTAGTTGGTGTGGATTAGGACTCCCCAGGAATCCTGGCTTCAATACACATTACCACTTTCTAGATTAGGAAACCATCCTCTCCAGTCTGTCTCTACCAGTCCACTTCTTTTCCGTTTCTTATCAGCATGCTCCCTTTTCAGGAACAACCAGGCAGCGCTCACTTCACCTGGGAGGCAAATTCAAGTGACTGCTCCCATCTGCCTTGCCAGTCATACCCAGGAACAAGGCAGAAGACAGGGGCTCTAAAGTAGCCAGGCTTACGGACCTATTTTCCCACTGATAACATATGAAATTTCTGAAGTTGGATTTCAAACCCAAATACTCTTTATATAGCTCTACCGTTTACACACACACACCGTCTTGAACACATTAAAAGAAAATTTTCAATAATTATTAAAGTGTACAGGTAAAAATAAAAAATTTCCCTATTCCTTGAGAACAAACACCATCAACAGTTTGTTTATAATATTATAACTTTAAATTTATACCTGTATTTTTTAAATGTATCAACTTTAGACCACATTTATCTTTTGAAATCCAACTATAGAAGATGAGGAACATCTTTAATCCTTTCCACTAACCTTTCCATTCCCTTGTCATCTCCTATTTTTCTTCTACTATTTTTCCACTGTCACCATTAACAATTTGCACTCTGTCTTACATGTTTTGTCTTTGGCAGATTCTAAAGTTTAGAAACTAACAAACAATATTCACAACACTGTGACAATGTATGTATATTTCATTAGAGAATCAAGCATGGATGGACCATAAAAGAAACAGTCCATATCTACAGAGCTACTATCTGACAGACCACACACACACACACACACACACACAAAAGGCCAAAGAATCAAATAAAAAATAGCATTTACTGAAAACTTAATAATGTGCTAAGCACTATACATATATTATTTACTTAATCCTCAAAACCACCACAAAAGGGAGAAATTATTAGGCCAACTATGAAAACAGAAACTAAGGGTAAAGTTGTATCACTTGCCCAGGTGAGGACTATCTATGAAGCAGAGCAGGAATCTGAATCCAGTTATGGCTCCAGGGCCTGAACTCTTCACCACTATACTGCTTAATCATACTATTCTTTCACTTTCCCTTTCCTGCTGCTTCTAAGTCACTTCAGTCATGTCCGACTCTGTGAGACCCCATAGACAGCAGCCCACCAGGCTTCCCCGTCCCTGGGATTCTGCAGGCAAGAACACTGGAGTGGGTTGCCATTTCCTTCTCCAATGCATGAAAGTGAAAAGTGAAAGTGAAGTCGCTCAGTCGTGTCCGACTCTTAGCGACCCCATGGACTGCAGCCCACCAGGCCCCTCCGTCCATGGGATTTTCCAGGCAAGAGTACTGGACTGGGGTGCCATGGCCTTCTCCGTTCCCTTTCCTAGCAATTCCTAACCAGTGCTCTGAGTAGCAGAGGGAGTTAGCTACGAAGACTAAGCTTAGGGAGTTAACTAATAACAAAGCTTAAAGTTATTCTGTCTAGATAGTTAACCTGTTCTGAATTGCATGCTCTACTCCAAGTCTTTTTAAACTATTAAAATGACACTATATTCAGCCTTTCAACTCACCAAATCTGGGAAGCATTAAAGCCTATTGCTGGACTTTATAGTATACAAAAGTCTAGTTTAAGTGACTTTCCCTGTTTGCATATAAAAACCATGAAATAGAACATTCAAAGCACAGCCAATACAGAAGTCTTTAAAACTCAGGGATGAAACTTTTAAAATGAAACTTCCTTGAAGATACAGGTATCATCTCAGATCATATTTTTCAACTGGGGATGAGTTAAAAGGGTTAGCGAATTACCCTATATGATGTTGTTTCTTACTACATTATATCCAGTATATAGCCATAAAGTAGTCTGGTTTCATTCCAAGTTATCTTTATTTCTAACATTTACACTGTGAAGAGAACCTCATTTAAAGGCCAACTCCTCCTTATGATTTCCAAGCACAGACGATCACTGACCTCACCAAGGCACTGGGGTGCTAAATTCACTCAAAAAAAAAAAACCCATCACCGGCCAGGTGTAAACCAGGTTCTCCTAATAATACTGACTTCTCCAATCACAGCCTAAACCCTGACACCTTTTTGATCTACCAAAATGTACTGCTATACTGAATAACGCTAACTACTTTAGGGTTTATCTTCAGTGAAGCTGTTCTTCAGGAAACAGCTAGTTCACTATACCTCACCTACAATTCAGAACCAACTTTTAAATTACAGTAGCACCCAATCAGACGTGGGTTAAGACAGGATGTTAGTTTCAAGAGCAGCTCTAGAGCTGACGGCCACTCATCCCGTCTACCAGTTTTCCACAGATGTCGTGAACTCCAGTAATTTGTTATTTGGCGCTTTTTATCCATTTGTTTACGTATGTCACTCCCTTTAAGCCCCGAGCTTCAGAATAAGTGAGCGTGTGACATCTTTGCGTCCCCTAGGACCAGCACAACGTCTGACACACAGAGGTTCTGAAAGTCTACGTGTAATTAACCACAGGACCAGGAAGTCTATACTGCAAAGGAAAACGAAGAGGAAACGTTTTCACTAGAAGGTTAAGGAATCAATTACCCTTTAGATGACTACAGACGTTGGGCCCATTTGGGCTAAACAGCCCTACCTTCCTGTAACTCTTTATAGTGACCAGGCAATGCGGCCGCTTGCCCCGGACAGCCTGAGACCTTCCGCCTTCAGGCTCCCATCCCAGCCTGCGGATAGCGCTGGGAACATCAAGGGACCTCCATATGGACTCGGCCCTCTTCCAGTCCCAGCTTCGGCAACGCTTCAGCCCGGGACTAAACTCCGGCCGCGTCTTCCTGCTGCAGGCCGTACCATGACAGAGCAATTCGAGTGGACCAAAGGCAAACGCGATTCACTCACCTACTTGGTAGAGCCGTCCCTCGGGAGAAAAAATGGTAATGTGCCGATCAAAACCAGCGCTGGAACCTCGGGACATGGTGCACCACTAATTCCAAGCACAATCTCGGGCCCCGTAGCTCCCGCACCAGGCGTACAAGCCCCTCCGGAAGTTGCTACGACTGCTTCCGGGGCATCGGCTGGCTTCTTCCGCTCTTGCGCACCGAAGTTAAGACCCCAGCGCGGGGAGAGCTCCAAGGCCCCGCCTCTAGTGGGGGTGGGGAAGAGCGGGTTCTTCGACTTGAGCTTGCGCCAGCCCCAGTTGTGGGCGGCTTGAAGATTGCAGGTGACGTTCGGCTTGTGGCGGTTTAGAGCTTTCATCTGGAGAATGAATTGACTGTAGCAAGAGCAGAAAAGCTTTCCGGGGTCTCGAATAGTGATTTGCCTCCCTGAGTAATCGCGTATTGAAGTCTCTCGTTAGTTTGGGTACCTGTATATGTAGCCTGGATCCGGCTTGCTGGCGTTCTTAATGTTTACCCCCTGGCTTTCTTCCTTCCTTCTTTCTTTCAACTGGAGTATAGTTGCTTTACATTGCTGTGTCAGTTTCGCTGTACTGCAAAGTCAGTTAGCCATACGTATACATATATCCCCTCCTTCTTGGATTTCCTTCCCATTTAGTTCACCACGGAGCACCAGGTAGACCTTGCCTGTGCCGTACAGTAGGTTCTCATGAGTTATCTACTTTATACACAGTGAAAAAAAGTGCGAGAGAAGTCGCTCAGTCGTGTCCGACTCTTTGCGACCCCATGGACTGTAGCCTACCAGGCTCCTCAGTCCATGGAAGTTTCCAGGCAAGAATACTGGAGTGGGTTGCCATTTCCTTCTCCAGAAGATCTTCCCAACCCAGGGATTGAACCCAGGTCTCCCGCATTGCAGGCAGACGCTTTACCGTCTGCCTGGGAAGCAATATACACAGTAGCAGTGTATATATGTCAATGCCAGTCTCTCAATTCATCCCACTCCCCTCCCTCACCCTTTGGTATCCATACCTTAGTTCTCTACGTCTGTGTCTCAGTTTCTGCTTAACAAGTTCATCTTTACCATTTTCCTATTACCACATATATGCGTTAATATACAATATTCGTTTTCCTCTTTTCTGACTTCATTCTGACAGTCTCTGGGTTCATCCACGTTTCTGCAAATGACAACTTTCTATCCAACCACTTTCTTTCCTGCTATGAGAGGGAGAAATAAATGGATCGCAGCTGCTCTGGCAGTGAAAGTGAAGTCACTCAGTCATGTCCGATTCTTTGCAGCCCCATAGACCGTAGCCTACCAGGCTTCTCCATCCATGGGATTTTCCAGGCGAGAGTACTGGAGTGGGTTGCCATTTCCTTCTCCAGGGGAATCTTCCTGACCCACGGTTCAAACCCAGGTCTCCTGCATTGCAGGCAGATGCTTTACCCTCTGAGCCACCAGGGAAGCCCTGGCAGTAGCCAGTTAATTTTAGGTACAGAAGGGAAAGGGTGTTGCTAGCCACTCCAGAGCAGAATTTTATTCTGGCCAGGTAAGATCTTCCTTTGGCCAGGAGCTCTGGTCAGTTTTGTCTTAAAAGTGGAACTTAAGTTGAAATATAGGTGTAATGGGGCTTCCCTGATGGCTCAGAGGGTAAAGAACCTGCCTGCAATGCAGGAGACCTAGGTCTCTGGGTCTGGAAGATCCCCTGGAGAAGGGAATGGCTACCCACTCCAGTATTCTTGCCTGAAGAATTCCATGGACAGAGGAGCCTGGTGGGCTACAGTCCACAGAATTACAAAGAATCAGACACAACTGAGTGGTTTACAATAGGCAATATAGGTGTAATAAAGGAATCAGTAGCCTTGATTGATAATGAACAAGAACGGAAGGGACAAGGCTCAAAGCAGGCTTGTGGTAGATGAAGTAATGAGAATAATTTCCAAACAGGCAAGGTAGCTCTGGGAGAACAGCAAGTGACTTTTGAAACTGTAAAATGTGCCTGTTTTGACCTACCCCAAGACACACACTTCTATTTAGTGACTGTAAAATGCAAATCAGATGTTAAACTAGTGTAGCTGGCCCAACAGCTTGTGTACTAGGAAAGCCAGCTATAACAAGAGTCTGGCACTTCAATACCAGTTGCAAGTAATATTGAAGAAGGAATCTTACCTCTTTAATGTATTTCCTCTTAAACTCACTTTCCATTTAAAGGAAAAAAATTTTAAGAGCCTCCTAAGGAGTTTCTTAAGGAAGTTCTAGTTTCTCAAGAGTATTTTTTAAAAAATAAACTTCTGTTTCATTACTGAAAAAGAAAATCCAAAACTGAAACTCAATTAAGAAAATACTAAGTGCAGATATCATTTCTGGCACACAGGGTACTTTCCGGCTCCCTCTGATTCCCAAGTGTCCTGATGAAAGGTGTTCCTAGGTTTAGGTCCCTATCCTCAGGACCAACTCCTCCTGACACTGAGTACTTTTTTTTCTTAGACTCTGAGCAAGCCCCTTAGACTATAACTCCAAAAGCTCACCTGAATAGTCATAGATAAAACGACCTCTCTGTAAGGTTGCTTGGAGGGTGAACTCACTCAACAAGCCCCTCTATGATGGTATTTCCTCAAAACTAGGTCTCTGGCTGTATCAGTCTCTAGTGCTGAGTCTTCTCTAATCGCCTATGGGGTATTTTTCACGTTGAGACACACAGTACCTCCAAACCTAACATGTTTAAAACACAACACACCTCATTCCATCTCTTTTCTCCCAAGCCAGTTAGTTCCCTTCCCTCACAATACATTTTCCAAGTCCTCAGAGTCAAACCCTTGCAATAGTTGTCAGTTCTCCTAAACCTCCCCAGGTAATTCTGATCCTTCTTATTCTGCTCTCCTCTTTTCCATCATATAATTCATAATTTTGCTCACTGTTTATTGTCTCTCCTCACCCAACCCAAGGGCCAAGAGGGCAGGAATCTTTGTTTTGTTCACTTGTACAGCTCAGGTAGCTTGAACAATACCTAGCATATATTAAAGTGCTCAATAAGTATTAGCTGAATGAATGAATTCCCTTATAGCACAGGGGCTAGGAGTGCATCCCTTTCTATTTAAACTTGAATTTAAATCCCATTTGTGACAGTTACCAGATATCTGACCTTATGCAACCTCCTCAAGGGTGGATTCTCTTTATGGGGGCTGCTTAGGAGATTAGATGAGAGAAGGCAAGAAACTGAGGTACCAGACAAGATACCTAGCACATAATAAGCACTCATTAAATGATGACTGTGATTGCAGCCTTCCAGTAACCAAATCCTGTTGATTCTCCCTATGGGATAACTCCTTCTGCTTCTCACTCCCACTGCCACTGCCTGGATTAAGACCAGTTGGCATGGTCTGGCACAGTAGAGTCTCTTCCTGTTGATCACACTCTTGCAATCATTTTCCTGAGCAACATCTCATTGAGTTGCTTCTCTGCCCAGACTTCTTTGAGGTACTCAATAAAATTTAGTCTTGAACGTAGCTGACCTGTGCCTTTCTTTTCAGCCTTGTCTTGCAATTCATCCTCCTATTTCCACTGCAGGGCTACATTCCATGGCACAGCTCTGAGATACACTCCCAGATCCCTCCTCAAGCTCTCCAGTTCCCTCACTCCCCTATTCCTCCTGTAAGGACACTCATTCCCATCTCCTCAGCTAAGAAGCTCAGATTCACCGATCTGCCTCTTTCCCCCTATATGCCCAGTGCATATAATTTGAATTTTTATTACCCTGAACCAAATAAAATGGCCATTTTTATAGGTCAAAAGCATCACATATTGGTAATCATGTGATTTAACTTAAAAGAGCTCTAATAGGCTTCACTAAAGATTGCCAAAGCAGGACTTCCCTGGCAGTCCAGTTGTTAAGAATCTGCCTGCCAATGCAGGGGATATGAGCTCGATCCCTGGTCTGGGAAGATTCCACATGCTGTGGAGCAAGTAAGCCTGTGCATCAGAGCTACTGAGCCAGCAAGGCTAGAGCCTGTGCTCCACAACAAGAGAAGCCACCACAATGAGAAGCCCTCACATTGCAACGAGAGTAAGCCCGTGCACAGCAGCAAAGACCCAGTGTAGCACAGAAAGAAAGATGAGCAGAGCCTGAATACCTTTTATCTTTGTATTCTCTACGACCCTTGCTATGGGGCTTGGCTCATAAAAGTTCAGTAAATGAACTGAAAACTGGAGAAAGACAAGGGAACAACTGAGAAATTTTTTCATAATTGCCTTTCCTTCCCACATAGACATGACTCTCAGTGAAGCACCCTGGGTGTACCCTACCATGCAGTGATGGAATATCTAAAATCACACACACATTGGCTATGAGAATTATTTCATAGGCTCAAATAAATTCTGATCCTCTGTTGAGGTTGCATTTAAGCTGGGCCCTAAAAGAGGCCTAGGATTTTGCATGGCATATACTTATTAATGGTGAGGGACAGAGAGGCCTGGTGTGCTGCAGACCACGGGGGTCACAGAGTCAGACAAGACTTGGTGACTGAACAACAACAACACAATTACCCTAAAGGATACTTCCTGCAAGGAGTCAACTTCATTTTCAATACAGTGCAAACTGAAAGCTAGAATTAAAATATCAGGCTCCTTGAGGGCAGTGGCCATATCTGCTCCTGAGTGTATCATCAGTGCTTGGCATGAAGTAAGCACTCTGATCATTCACTGAATATGCATTCTCACCACTTGGGTTTTGTATTATGTTGAACTGTTTTTATTCCAAGAGATTTGTGAATAAATGAGAAATCTGAACTCAAAAACCTAAAAGGCCAGAGATTTTATATTAGAATTTGAGGTTTTTTTCACAGGCAAATAGATTTCCTCTGGGAAACCTTTCAGAAAGACGAACCCTTTGCTAATTCCATTGCTAAGGGAAATCCCCAGGAAACAGAGACTTCAAGAATATGTGCCTTGGGTGTCAAGCAGCAGCTTAACTGCTCACCCAGGTGGACTTCCCCCTGGGCTGGGGAGCTTTCATGAAAGTCTGGGTACGAATACTCCTGCAGCTTTAACACAAGCCTATGGGGGCAGACTTGCTGTGTCTGTGTGGAAAATTTGATCTTCCTCTCTGTGGGGCCACTAAGTTAGACATTCTGAAATGACTTTCTGGTTTTTTGAAAAATTTTAGAGATGACTTGACATCTCGTGAGTCTTGGAAAATCTCCTGGGGGCCTCCATTTGGCAAGGCCCACATTCTCCCCTGGGGGTGGAGGTAGGTGGAAGGTAGGGGTTACCCACAAGGCAAAGGTAAAGAAGCAGCGTAGATTCCCAGGGACTGCAGACACGCTGAATCACATGGCGTTTAAAGGCAATATAAGAACTTAGCCCTTGGCTTAGGATGCTCTGCTGGTGGTTTCAGTGAGCCAGGGAATATACAAATGAAGCGTATCTGTGTTTCCGTGTGATATGAGCAGGTGTTGAAACACTGGTAGGTAGAGTATCTTAGGAGAGTTAGGATGCCCCAGAAGTCCACTGTGGCCATGAAAGAGCTGGACACATAGCGGCTCTGGCTGATCACCTGAAGCGAGGTAGCTCCCTGGTCAGACCATCACCAATCAGGTGCCTCAGTAGAGGACTGAGGGCAAGAACCTGGTTCTATTTGTATCTTTCTCATACCAATCGAAGTCCTTAAGTTCTTTCTGTACCCCAGCAACTATGGTAGGGTACCTAAGAGCTGTCATTCTGGCTGAGTCCTGGGGAAAGAGAAAACGGTGATTTCTCTGTACTCCAGTTCTACTATACAATTTATGGGCAAAGGAGAGCGACCAATGGAGCCTCAAATGTGGTGTGGGATGTGCTACTGTGACTTACATGAGGCACATGGTTATGCTTCTGCTCAAAATCTCTTCAAACCACATTCCAGTAAAGTAATATTCCCCAGTGCTCTTGGCCATAACACCCAGCGTGTGTTTCTCTCACTCTCCAGTACCAGTGGTGGGTACAATATGGTGTCTGTCGACACAGCAGTCACAAATTATCATTGCCCTGCTACTCTGCCCTTTCCTTACCAGTCTATATAATTCTGTGCCTGGAATTCGATCAGTCATCTCCAAAAATGGTAACACTGTCCTTTGATTTGAAAGGGAATAAACTTGTATTGGCTCAACCCAAAGGACATTTTACTTAACTATATCTATCCAGGAACTCCTTCTAGAGAGCCAAAACCTTTAGCTTTCAGGTCACCCTTGATTTTTAGCTGTAACAACTTTAGAATTACCCTCTTACAACTTTTGATGCTTCTCTTGTTTTTCCAAACTCCCCCTTTAAAGGAAGACCCAATGCTTGACGGATGACTGAGCTCATTTCTGAAAGCCAAGGACTTAGAGAAACACTAAGAATTCTCATGGGTCTCCCCAGAGTACTGGAAGCAGCAATGGAAGACCCCAGCTGGTCTGGGCTTAACCGTTGGTGGTTTTTTAACATACAACTTCCCCTTAGGCATGATAACACAGGAAGCCCTTCAGAGCTTGAGAGAACAGCAAATGTTCCAGTGAAAAATAAGATTGGGGAAGGGAGGGGCCCGAGTCCTGAACAGGGTCGGGCTTTGCTCCAAGTGTCAAGCACTGGATTTGGATCTGACGCTGGCCAGAGATCACCTGGTGACCACCACCTTGATGTCTTCTCTCAAACAGGTGAGCATGCTGTACCTACCCTTAAAGGCATGGAGGAAAAATATATTAAGCACTACAAAGAAAATAAGTCACCTACTAAAGACTTGCTTCTGCCTTTGTGAAAGGAGGGGACACCGGTGAATAAAGCCTGGATCGGTGGTTGTTTTGCTCTTTCTCTAGCAAGAAGGAAGCCAAGTACTGCACCAGGCTACACTGTATGCTGCGACTGTTCAGAAGTGAAACTCAGTCTGTTTTGTTAACTTTGAAAGCAGCCAGTTCTTACCCACCCTGTCCTGCACACATGTAGCCTCAGCCATGAATGTGGACAGAGGATGGGAATTGTAAGCATCAGTCAGTTCAACGAGATTTTCACACCCATGGCGCATCCCTATATCTTGGGGTCTTTGTGAATGTTATTTGACTTCCTTCACTCTACTAACTCCAATTTCACCTCACACCCATTCCAGCCCCCTGATCAGGTGGGGAAAGGGGGGTGCAGAAGTTGGTCAGGCACTGAGAGGATGAGTCAAGAACAGAGAGGAAATAAGACTCAACAGCCTTCCCTTCAGCCTGGAGATACTTCCTCTTCCTTGAGGTTTCCTAATTGGCTTCCTCTCATTCCTATTTTCTCACCGCAAAATTAAGTCATCGCTGGTGCTCAGAATAAGCCCAAGTTCTCTTGAGATAACTGGGGGAGAGAGAGCAAATGAATGAGGTGTCTAATCATTATAACCAATATTTTCAGTCACTAATTTAGGAACTAGTTCTTGAGAACCCAGGTACCGATGGGAAAGCAGCAGAGTGCTCCAGTTTTATTTTCTGCTTGCTTTGATAAACCGCAGCTGAGATCCGCAAACTTCTCCTAGTGTGCAATTCATCCATCGTGGTGAGAAAAAGGCAAGTTTCAAGAATCAACCATAGACAACAGATTAAACACTTTTCCAGACTAGAGACTCTGAAATGATATCTTACAGGTGCAGAGCAAATTTTATTCCAGTTTTCATAGTCTATGTAGATGCCTAATAAATATTTAATTCTTTTAAAACATGGAGGGGGTTAAATAGTATGATCAAAGAGGGTGGCACTGAGAGGTTATCATTATTTCTTGAAGATCAGTCAAAGCACCAGACGCCAAAGACTATGCTCCTGAGCTAGCCAGCACACACACAAAATACCAAGGAGCAAGAGGGGGAATTCACTCAAAGGAGAAGTGGGAATCAGAGGTAAAAATCAGGAAGACATTTTCAAACAACTTCTCCAAAATAATTCAACCAGCATTTATTGAGCCTCTTCTATGGGCAAGCAGCTGGACCGGTTGCTCTGGAGACACACAGATGAGACAGATGGGGCCCCGCTGGAATTCAGTGGGCAAGAAAGATGAAACAAATGAGAGCAATGCTAAGTACGGGGCAGCTCATGATACATAAGGTAGTGTCCAACAGAGCACGGCAGATGGGAAATGACCATGGCCACAGGGAATGCAAGCTGCCTGCTGAAAGAAATATGTCTGAGCTCAGCCTGGGGGGACAAGAACTCTGACAGATTTGTTAGCTGTTAGGGGCAGTTTGAGTGGCACCATGATGCAACGTGGACTGGGAGTGGCCAAGAACAGGGAGACAGAGGAAGAAAAAAAGAGTCTGTGTTTAGGTCATGGCAATGGCTTAGCCTGACTGGGACACAAAAATGTTCTGGAGTACAAATGCAGGGAGGAGGCCTTGAATGCCAAGTAAAGGAACTGCCGTGGCTGGAAGGTAATGGGGAGACATTTAATGTTTCTGAGTAAGGAAAATGGCATGATGAGCATTACACTTCCAGAAGATAAACTTGGTATATTTATGAACTGTAGATGGGGATATCAATCAGGAGGCTACTGCTATTAGTCCAAGTGAAAGTTTGAGAAGGTGTGAACTGGGGTGGTAGTTAGGGGAATGGAAAGGAAATAAGATGCCAGAGATTTTAAAATAGCTCTCTGCTCATTAAACATGATAAACTATTCATAGCACTATTTCTAATAGGCAAAGCCTAGAAGCTATCCAAATGCCCATCAAAGCAGAATGGATAAACTGTGGTATATTCACACTGGTGTTAGTCACTCAGTTGTGTCCAACTCTTTGTGATCCCGTGGACTGCAGCCCCCCAGGCTCCTCTGTCCATGGGATTCTCCAGGCAAGAATAGTGGACTGGGTACCTGTTCCCTTCTCCAGGGGATCTTTGCGACCCAGGGATCAAACCTGGGTCTTCTGCATTGCAGGCAGATTCTTTACTGTCTGAGCCACCAGGAAGTCCATATTCAGACTACAGAACATTACAGAATAATGAAAATGAATGAGATACAATTACATGTGACAATACAGATGAACCTCCCACAATACTGAATGAAAGAAGCCAGGCACAAAAAAACACATCCTGAATGATTCCATTTACATAAAACATAAAAACAGGCAAAAAAAAAAAAATCTGTACTATTAGAAGACTAGACAGTGGCTACCTTTATGAGGGCAAGAGATGATGGAAGTGAGCACAAGGGGGCACCTGGGTTCTGGTGACAAGCATGATGAACAGGCTGATAAAACTACAATCTGACTTTCGTTCTCCCACTCTTCCTTTCATTTTTCCTGCCTTAGACAAAAACTCTGGAAAGCCCCCTTACTTTTCTGTTCCTCTTAGATAATATGCAGTGCTATGGTCACTTTAAGTCACCAATGCAGTATCAGTTCAGAAATTAGAATACACAGTTCTATACCAACAGATTCTAAGCAGTACTGTATCATTTTTTTCCTGCCAGCTTAGGTCAGTTTCACACTAAAGCTTCCAGTGGAAAGGGGTGGGGGCATGGTTGACTTTTCCTTCCTGACCACTCCTGGCTCAATTTTACACCTCCCTCCCTCATACCAGCCACCTCCACCAGCCAAGGTGGAGGACAGGTAAGGCTGGGTGTCTTAATGCTTTCTAGGCCTAGCAGCTGTTTATAGCTGGTGTCTCTGGTGAGCCTGACAGATAGTTAAAATGGATGCTTCCTGCTTGGCCACTTTTCTAGGCTCTTTGGTGGTTCTCTGCTGAGTCCATCTATTTTTATATGTAGGTGGCTACCTGTACTCTTTCCTCAACCCCTGGCCATCTAGAAGTTCCCCTCCAGGCTAAGAAAAAGTAAGGCAACTCTCTTTCCAACCAGCTGGCCTCCATCTGGCCCTTGGGGCAGCTTTAGGGCAGCAGCCCTCTCTGGCTCATTTCCAGTGTCCCTCGTCAGCTCTGCTGTCATCTTCTAGCTTTGCTGGCAGAGTCAGGCCCATCCAAAGAGGCTTCAGCTTTCACTGAGGTTGGTGACTTCCCCAGACTGCTGAAGGAGCCCCAAGTCTTCCTATTGAGGCGATTTCCCAGGGTCCTAAGGTCAGAGGGCACCAAGGAACCGGAAACCTGGCCACAGCTCTCTATAAAGAAACATCTTTATCTTTTTCCTTCTTCTGACTCTCTTACATCTTTGGCCTGGTTGAGGGGATTTCAAATCCTAAAAGATGATGCTGTGAAAGTGCTGCACTCAATATGCCAGCAAATCTGGAAAACTCAGCAGTGGCCACAGGACTGGAAAAGGTCAGTCTTCATTCCAATTCTAAAGAAAGGCAATGCCAAAGAGTGTTCAAACTACTGCACAATTGTACTCATCTCACACATTAGCAAAGTAATGCTCAAAATTCTCCAAGCCAGGCTTCAACAGTCCATGAACCATGAACTTCCAGTTGTTCAAGCTGGATTTGGAAAAGGCAGAGGAACCACAGGTCAAATTGCCAACAACCGTTGGATCATTGAAAAAGCAAGAGAGTTCCAGAAAAACATCTACTTTTGCTTTATTGACTACGCCAAAGCCTTTGACTGTGTGGATCACAACAAACTGTGGAAAATACTTAAAGAGATGGGAATACCAGACTATCTGACCTGCCTCTTGAGAAATCTGTATGCAGGTCAAGAAGCAACAGTTAGAACTGGACACGGAACAACAGACTGACTCCAAATCAGGAAAGGAGTATTTATTTAACTTATATGCAGAGTATATTATGCAAAATGCTGGGCTGGATGAAGCACAAGCTGGAATCAAGATTACCGGGAGAAATACCAATAACCTCAGATACGCAGACGACACCACTCTTATGGCAGAAAGCAAAAAACTAAAAAGCCTCTTGATGAAAGTGAAAGAGGAGAGTGAAAAAGTTGGCTTAAAACTCAACATTCAGAAATGAAGATCATGGCATCTGGACCCATCACTTCATGGCAAATAGATGGGGAAACAATGGAAACAGTGAGAGACTTTATTTTTTGGGCTCCAAAATCACTGCAGATGGTGACTGCAGCCATGAAATTAAAAGACACTTACTCCTTGGAAGGAAAGTTATGACCCTG
>NW_011494613.1:1243888-1248965 GCF_000754665.1 Bison bison bison | reverse complement strand
AGTGAGAGACTTTATTTTTTGGGGCTCCAAAATCACTGCAGATACTGACTGCAGCCATGAAATTAAAAGACACTTGCTCCTTGGAAGAAAAGCTATGACCAACCTAGACAGCATATTAAAAAGCAAGACATTACTTTACCAACAAAGGTTCGTCTAGTCAAAGCAATGGTTTTTCCAATAGTCATGTATGGATGTGAGAGTTGGACTATAAAGAAAGCTGAGCACAGAAGAATTGATGGTTTTGAACTGTGGTGTTGGAGAAGGCTCTTGAGAGTCCCTTGGACTGCAAGGAGATCCAATCAGTCAATCCTAAAAGAAATCAGTCCTGAATATTCAATTGGAAGGACTGATGCTGAAGCTGAAACTCCAATACTTTGGCCACCTGATGCGAAGAACCAACTCATTGGAAAAGACCCTGATGGTGGGAAAGATTGAAGGCAGGAAGAGAAGGGGACAACAGAGAATGAGATGGTTGGATGGCATCACTGACACGATGGACGAGTCTGAGTAGGCTCCAAGAGTTGGTGATGGACAGAGAAGCCTGGCGTGCTACAGTCCATGGGGTTGCAAAGAGTTGGACATGACTGAGCGACTGAACTGAACCGAGGGGCCAGGATCTGTGAGGCAGAGTCTCCTTTATTCCTTTTGTAAATTCTGCATGTGCAGTGTCTGCCTCACACTCACCTGGGAATCTTGGTATGTACTGACATTTGTGCCTCAGTGGAAATGGAGACAGAGAGAATCCTAATGGTCTGTTACTCAAGTATCTGTTTCAAATTGTGCAGAAGACAAAGAGAACTAAAAATCAACTACAATCCCAGAACCCAAAGATTGTGGAATCAACAAAATGTAACACTGTGGAATCAACAAAATCTTAACCCATGCCAAGACACAGAGTATCATTTTAATCACTGTAACATTTAAAATTATATTTGTCTCTTCCTTACCTTGTTTTGAACATTTCATTATTCCCAATTTTGTTATTCTTCTCAATAACATTATTATGAAGAATATCTTCATGTACAAACCTTTTTCAAAAAGAATTATTTCCTTTGGAGAGGTAGTTAAGAGTTGAATAACTAGCCTGTGACAGATATTTTGAAGGTAAAATCGACATGATTTGCTAATTGAGTAAATAAGTAAGTAAGTAAGTAAGAGGTAAGGAGCAGGAAAAATAAAGTAAGGCAGGAGATCACTTTGTGGGGGTGAAGAGGAGTTGTTTTCATAGTGGTTGAGGGTCCACAGGCTACCAAGGTAGAAATGCTCAGCTGCAAATGGAGAACTGGAAAGAAACCAAGGGTAGAGATGGCTCCTTCCTCTGAGAAGTCTGGCTGTTACACTATGCCTAGGGAAGTACATGTCAGGCTAGAAGCCCAAAGGAATTTGTAGTTAGATGAGGGAAAAGTGAAAGTGTTAGCTGCTCAGTCGTGTCTGACTCTTTGTGACCCCGTGAACTGTAGCCTACCAGGCTCCTCTGTCCATGGAATAGGTAGCCAATCTCTTCTCCATGGGATCTTCCAATCCCAGGGATTGAACCTGGGTCTCCTGTATAGCAGGCAGATTCTTTACTATTTGAGCCACCAGGCAAGCCCAAAGATGAGAGAAAGAGCCCATGGAAAGAGATTACCTGAGAGGACAAGTTCTGAAGTTAGCAAGAAAGGATAATATGGATGCAGGTAGAAAAACTAACCTAGAAAAGTAAGAAAAAGGTGAGGGCAGAAAGTTGTTGGAAAGAGCAAAAACTGATGAGGCTCTTAACAGATGGTTCTTAGTTCCTGCTAAGTTCATCTGCCGAGAGTGAGAGTGAGGCTATGACTCAGCACATAGAATCCTGAGTGTTGTATTATAATTATTTTAAAATAACCTTGGAGCTCATTTGAGACTACTCAAAACATGGTCTGTAGCACTGGCATCACCAGGCACATGAGACCTGAACCAACTTTTTAAACAAGATCCTACATCCATCAGAGTGTGAGAGGTATGCTGACTATCTTCCCCACTGAACAGAAAGGAAATGAAGGCTGCAGGAGAAGAGCTACTTTTCAAGTTAGGATGAAGAAGATTGGGAGAGCTCCTTCAGGAAATTAATGGGAATTCACTGAAAGATGAAACAAAGAACCTTCAAATGGGAGTGAAGTTCCAGCAGTGTAATTTCATGACTTTTGTAGCAACACTGTGGTGTGTAGGAGCAGAGGAAGTGGACAGATCTCAGGTTACCCAAAGTTAGGTTTAAAATTGGTAAGATGGACACCACAGGAGGTAGAATGAGTAAATGAATCTGAAGTGTTATTGAAAGTGAAAGTTGCTCAGTCGTGTCCGACTCATTGCGACCCCACGGATTGTGCAGTCCATGGAATTCTCCAGGCCAGAATACTGGAGTGGGTAGCCTTTCCCTTCTCCAGGGGATCTTCCCAACCCAGGGATTGAACCCAGGTCTCCCACATTGCAGGCGGATTCTTTACCAGCTGAGCCACAAGGGAAGCCTTACTGGAAGCACAAGGGAAGTGTTACTGAAGCATTCATGCAATGAATAGTTTAAGGGTAGGGTGGGATGAGAAAGAAAGCAAGCAAAACCAGATGGGAATGGACGAGAGAGGCCTCTAGGTGAGGAAGGAAGAGGCTTAAGAACAGGTCTAGGAACTGAAGGTAGAGATGAAGCAGTGGGACAGGTAAGGAGGGTGTGCTCAAAACGAAGAGCTTGAAAGTCTGATATCCTGAAAGTGGAGCACTTTTACATAGTTTAAAAGATCCAGGTTGGCATCTCCCGGGGGGCATCATCAGAGCTTAAGTGGTTAAGAAACCATGAGAACGAGGACTTCCCTGGTGGTCCGGATGGCTGAGACTCCACACTCTCAATGCAGGCAGCCTGGGTTTGAGCCCTGGTCAGGCAACTAGATCCACATGCCACAACTAAAGGTCCCATCGGTTGCAATTAAGACCTGACACAGCCAAATAAATAAATACAAGTATTGAGGAAAAAAACAAAAGAGAAAGAAATGATGAGACCAGAATATGGAAGCTGTTGAAATCTCTGGGGGTAATAGTAGTGGAAATGGGAGAGAAAAAAACTGCCACTTATAAAGCACAAACTGTTCAATACTGATTTCCTCACAGAAACCTCCCGATCAAAGAACAAAAAGAGCCACGTGATTGACTTTAAAAAATAAAAAGCTCTCTTAGTTGTGTAAAGCAGCAAAACTTCCTCAGGCTTTGCCTTCAAATAATTGGTCTGACCAGAGTTTATTTCCTTAGGAGTTGGAGATCAGAGAGCCTAACTTGGAAAAGACCCATTTCTTTAAGGATTTGATTATTCCTGCCAGAACATGGCTAAGGGCCAAAGGACATGATCTTTAATTTGACCCAGTAGCTATCATCAGGGTGACAGTTTCCTGGAACACAAATTTCCTTCTGAACACAAGGAAACCTTGATTAGTGTTTTGTGAGTACACCACCACGTGAACAGGATTTTATGGTGTACAGCAATGCCCTAGCTTAACTTGACTGCCTCGTTTTATGAATTTATATTATGATGTTTGAAGTACATGAGGAAAAAGTGCTAGAAGACTATGAGAACAAGGAAAAGTTTGTTTTTTGTCTGGTGGGAAAAAAAAAGTATTACAAAAGAGCTTACAGAGAATGAATGATCTTTTAAAAATTATGTGGATAAATGTGTAATATATGGGACTTCCCAGGTGGCTCAGTGGTAAAGAATTTGCCTGCCAAGGAGACTCAGGTTCAATCCCTGGGTTGAGAAGATCCCTGGAGAAGGAAATTGTAACCTACTCCAGTATTCTTGCCTGGGAAATCCCACAGACAGAAGAGCCTGAGGGGCTATAGTCTGTGGGGTCCCAAAGGTCAGACACAACTAAGTGACTAAACCACCAACATATATATATGTATATGTGTATATATATAAAACAGGCATAGATATGTATAAAAACTTAATAGTGTTAGACTACTGAGCTTTGCAGCAGAGAACAGAAAAAAATGAAGCTTTGGATTCTATGGCACGGTCACTGGAAAGAGGAAGAAAATACAACGACTTATTTTTAAAGAATTAATAATACAGTACATCTTAAGTAATAAGTCTGGGTGAGGAACTTACCTTTGGTTTGACCTGCCATATCTACTTCCAGAGGAACCTGTTTCAGGAAGGTGGAGGCCCCATACTATCCTGCCTGGCCAAGATGTCACTCTGCCCCTGAGAGCCAAATGAGGAGCGGAACTGTCAGGGAATTCCAGACATTGACATTCTTGGTTCTGATGCAGTCACAGAAGACACAAGAGAGCTGTATTATTAATGGACTTTCATAAACAATAAAGATCTACTGTATAGCACAGGGAACTATATTCAGTATCTTGTGATAAACTATAATGGAAAAGAACCTAAAAAAAACACACACACACATATATATTTGAATCACTTTGCCGTACACCTGAATCAATGTAATTCAACTATACTTCAGCTAAAAAAAAAACCCTTTTTTAATTAAAAAAAAAAAAGAAAAAAGTGGAATTTCAATATTCAGATGTGAACTAAACTTGATATGTAGTAATGTTCTAGCCCAGCTGAGAGTGACAGGATGATCTCAACTGATCTCCTTAAAATGAATTTATGTGTCTATCATATAACAAATTATGATTTCTCAAGCCTTTGCTTCTTGGGTTGGACTTTAACACTGGAAACATTAATGTTGTGATCATTTAAATGTGGTTGAAATTAATCCTACATTAACTTTGTCAGAAGCTACCAAAACCCTGTCACATAACACTGCTATTTACAATAAATTAACAAAGGTCCATCTCTTCAAGGCTATGGTTTTTCCAGTGGTCATGTATGGATGTGAGAGTTGGACTGTGAAGAAAGTTGAGCACCGAAGAATTGATGCTTTTGAACTGTGGTGTTGGAGAAGACTCTTGAGAGTCCCTTGGACTGCAAGGAGATCCAACCAGTCCATTCTAAAGGAGATCAGCCCTGGGATTTCTTTGGAAGGAATGATGCTAAAGCTGAAACTCCAGTACTTTGGCCACCTCATGTGAAGAGTTGACTCATTGGAAAAGACCCTGATGCTGGGAG
>NW_011494613.1:1243281-1243788 GCF_000754665.1 Bison bison bison | reverse complement strand
AGTAAACTTCAAGATGTTCAATCTGGTTTTAGAAAAGTCAGAGGAACCAGAGATCAAATTGCCAACATCCGCTGGATCATGGAAAAAGCAAGAGTTCGAGAAAAACATCTATTTCTGCTTTATTGACTATGCCAAAGCCTTTGACTGTGTGGATCACAATAAACTGTGGAAAATTCTGAAAGATATGGGAATACCAGACCACCTGACCTGCCTTTTGAGAAACCTATATGCAGGTCAGGAAGCAACAGTTAGAACTGGACATGGAACAACAGACTGGTTCCAAATAGGAAAAGGAGTACGTCAAGACTGTTTATTGTTATCCTGCTTATTTAACTTCTATGCAGAGTACATCACAAGAAACGCTGGGCTGGAAGAAGCACAAGCTGGAATCAAGATTGCCAGGAGAAATATCAATAACCTCAGATATGCAGATGATATCATCCTTATGGCAGAAAGTGAAGAAGAACTAAAGAGCCTCTTGATGAAAGTGAAAGAGGAGAGTGAAAA
>NW_011494613.1:1232850-1243181 GCF_000754665.1 Bison bison bison | reverse complement strand
CAGAGACATTACTTTGCCAACAAAGGTCCGTCTAGTCAAGGCTATGGTAAAGCAGTGGTCATGTATGGATGTGAGAGTTGGACTATAAAGAAAGCTGATGGCTCAAGAATTGATGCTTTTGAACTGTGGTGTTGGAGAAGACTCTTGAGAGTCCCTTGGACTGCAAGGAGATCCAACCAGTCCATTCTAAAGGAGATCAGCCCTGGGATTTCTTTGGAAGGAATGATGCTAAAGCTGAAACTCCAGTACTTTGGCCACCTCATGTGAAGAGTTGACTCATTGGAAAAGACCCTGATGCTGGGAGGGATTGGGTGCAGGAGGAGAAGGGGACGACAGAGGATGAGATGGCTGGATGGCATCACCGACTCGATGGACATGAGTTTGGGTAAACTCCGGGAGTTGGTGATGGACAGGGAGGCCTGGCGTGCTGCGATTCATGGGGTTGCAAAGAGTTGGACACAACTGAGCGACTGAACTGATCATTGTTATTTGAATAACTTAATCCATTTGATAAGAGTGTACTTTTTAAAGTACTATGGTAGCAAAACAGATTATTTTTAGCTCTTATCTGTGACTAGATAATTGGCTTCCTGTTTACTTCAATTCCTGGTTGAGAGCAAGTTGTATATATGTAGTCTCTGGAAGTATCTGTCAGATACTGCCAACAGAGACAAAATGTGGGGACAAAAGTCTTCAGGGAATCTTGAAATACCATAACAGAGGCATGACAAGAGAAAATTGAAGATTATTTCTCAAGATTTATTGCATTTATTCATTGGTGATCCCATCTCTTTTCTTTTGTGGCATTTATTTTCATTAAATACTGTGTGGATCACAATGGAACTGCAGAAAATTCTGAAAGAGATGGGAATACCAGACCACCTGACCTGCCTCTTAAGAAACCTTAATGCAGGTTAGGAAGCAACAGTTAAAACTGGACATGGAACAACAGACTGGTTCCAAATAGGAAAAGGAGTACGTCAAGACTGTATATTGTCACCCTGCTTATTTAACTTATATGCAGAGTACATCATGAGAAACGCTGGGCTGGATGAAGCACAAGCTGGAATCAATCACTGCCGGGAGAAATATCAATAACCTCAGATATGCAGATGACATCATCCTTATGGCAGAAAGTGAAGAAGAACTAAAGAGCCTCTTGATGAAAGTGAAAGAGGAGAGTGAAAAAGTTGGCTTAAAGCTCAACATTCAGAAAACAAAGATCATGGCATCTGGTCTCATGACTTCATGGCAGATAGATGGGGAAACAGTGGAAACAGTGTCATACTTTATTTTTTGGGGCTCCAGAATCACTGCAGATGGTGACTGTAGCCATGAAATTAAAAGATGCTTGCTCCTTGGAAGGAAAGTTATAACCAACCTAAAGAGCATATTAAAAAGCAGAGACATTACTTTGCCAACAAAGGTCCGTCTAGTCAAGGCTATGGTTTTTCCAGTGGTCATGTATGGATGTGAGAGTTGGACTATAAAGAAAGCTGATGGCTCAAGAATTGATGCTTTTGAACTGTGGTGTTGGAGAAGACTCTTGAGAGTCCCTTGGACTGCAAGGAGATGCAACCAGTCCATCCTAAAAGAGATCAGTCCTGGGTGTTCATTGGAAGGACTGATGTTGAAGCTGAAACTCCCAATACTTTGGCCGCCTGATGCGAAGAACTGACTCACTGGCAAAAACCCTGATGCTGGGAAAGATTGAGGGCAGGAGGAGAAGGGGACAACAGAGATTGAGATGGTTGGATGGCATCATCAACTCAGTGGACATGAGTTTGGGTAGGCTCTGGGAGTTGGTGACGGTCAGGGAGGCGTGGGGTGCTACAGTTCATGGGGTCACAAAGAGTTGGACACAATGGAGCAGCTGAACTGAACTGAACTGAATACTGAGAGAATGTTCTGTCTCCTATATTTTCTTTCATCTCACTGATCTGTATGGCTTCCTCTAAGTAGATCTGTGAATGGAACTTACTTCATTTGTATCATGTAGACTCAAGATTGTCATTGGCTGGGATAAAGCAGAAAAAAGCTGGTCTTCTCTCCTCTGCCCTCAGCCCCACCTCCTGCTCAGGCTGCCTTTTACTTACATCTTTTCTTATCCTTGCTTCCCTCCAGTCTCCTGTGGTGCTATGGGCTTTATAGATGCCTCATTTCCCACTACCCCTCATCTTCCCATCTAATTCCCACCTAGAGTTTCCATATGGAGCAAATAAAAATGTAAGATGCCCTGCTAATTGTGAATTTCAGATAGGCAGTAAGTAATTTTAGGGTAAATAAGTCCCTGCAATACCTGTGACATATTTATACAGAAGAACTGTCATTTATCTGAAATGCAGATTTAACTGGGAGACTGTTAAATTTCAGTCCCAGCCCTGAAAGAACTCAGACCTAAATCCCACAATGTCATCACACTGGTCTGTGTTCCTCCACTCCCAGTCATTCCCACAAGGGTTCCCTAGATGTTTATCACTCTAGAAATTCCAGGTTGCTGAAAGATGGGCAAAAGTATCAGGTCCAGGACTCCGTTTAGCTTTGCCCTCAACTATCCTGGTAATTTTGATTTTTAGCAAAGACTCACCATGATGGGCCAGAATTCAGGTGCCTACTAACATATCCTTCCTTTCTATGCCTCCTTTAGAATGAAGTTATCAGGGAAAAATAAATCTATTAATAATATGAACACATATGCATTATATAATATCTTAGGACAGTTTTTTTTTTAAAAAGCAAGAAACCTGCTAGAGGACCAGGGAAACTAATTATATTTAAGTACAAACTTGAAGAGAAAAATTCATTTAATGTGAAGAACAAGGCATCTGAGGTGAGACAGTCCCAGCGGAATCCTAAGAGAATGAACTCAGGCTTCTCCTTTGAGATGTTCTCTTTATTGGGTCTGAGAACAGCAGGAGGAAAAGAGAATATAAATTCAGGAGTATGCCAGGGGGAAGTACAAAGCACTTTAGAAATACTTTTCAGTGGCAGAGTTTCAAAGCCTTCGTTGTTCACGGCTGGCTGACTCTAAAGATACTCTCAATCCAGGGCGCAGGTTTTAAAGAATTCCTTCTTCCCACAGTGTCTGGGACTTTGAATTAGACAGGTAGCTTTTGTTTCACTCAGGTGATCAGAATACAAAGGTAGCCTAAGTGCTGGGTACCAGCTGTCTTCATTCAGAGAAAAATCTGTACTCCCCAGGGTTCCATGTCAGTGCAATTGACCCTGAGCAGCCTAGAATTCCCCTCCTTCTAGACAAATGACAGATGCACCTCAATTTACCTCCAGCAGAGATTAGGGGTTTTGTTTTGGAATGGCATCAAAGAGTTCAAAAATCATATAATTTCCCTACCACAATTTTCTACCCTGATGAGCCGCTATGGAAACGTGGGCCCTTTAAGAGATTGTCCTCCCCGTTCCCTTTCTCGTTTCCTACTTTCTCTTTTATAGCTAACAAAGTTTCTAATTCTACACACCGGATGCTCTACCATTCAGGCTGAGTTTTTATGAACTACTCTAGCCTAAATCACAGTGTACAGTACAAGAAAGACTATTTGGCTGAGAATCAGAAGAGCTGGATTATAGCTGAAATGTCTCCACTAACTAGCTGTGGGATCCAGGGGAGCCATCCCATCTTCCTCATCTATAAACTGCAACTGTTTGGCCTTACATCATTCTTCAAGGTTCACTCCTGCTCCAAAGTCCTACATTCTTTCTGCATCCTACCCTGTCCCTAGGAGCAACTTGGTAGGAATCTGCATTAAGCTTTTAGACAGGCTTATTTAACAAATGCATTTCCCCCTAATTTTCTTAAAACTAGGATAGTTCCTTTAAAAAAAAGTTTAGCTCACTGAAAGCCCAGTGTTCTAAGTATGTAGTTCATGAAATTTAGGAAAAAAGGTTGCATTTGAGAGCATTCTGACTCTTAACATCTTTCAATGCCCTCAATTTATCAGACCCTCGTCTGGAGAGCTCCTTCCTCTGGGGGCAGCAGTGTTGAATCCAATAATGGGTAAGGAGATCAAACATCCCTGCCTCTGTTTTTCCTGGATTGTTTCCCTGTGCATAATATATACCCTACTTATATCTGTGTACCTGGTCTTATGTAAATTAGGTCACTGTTCATTTCACGTAAATAACTTTTTAATGCTAATATACTTTTTTCAGTTATGTTGTAAATGCATCAATTTTAAGTGTTTAGTGTGATGAATTTTGACTAACATTATATACACTATGTTAGCACCACCCAGAACCTTCCATCACCCCCACAAAGTAAGTTCTCTTGTGCCCTTATCCTCAGGCAACTACTATTTTGATTTTTTCTAGCATAGATTGGTTTTGCCTATTCTTGAATATGAAATCATATAGTATGTATAAGGAAAAATCTGTTGTAGTGTTGCAGACATGAATTTTTTCAGTTAAAATCAAGAAGTACATTGCCAAAAAAGGGGGAAAAAATACACTGCTGAGCAAGCAAGTAAAACAGAAACGCAATTATGAAAATTTACTCACTTTGGTAAAGTAAGCCAAACTTGATGAAATGAAACAAATCTATATGATTTAGAAAACCCTCATCCCAAGTGATGGAATTAATCAAAGTGAAAGTCACTCAGTTGTGTCCATCTCTTTGCGACTCCATGGACTATACAGTCCATGTAATTCTCCAGGCCAGAATACTGGAGTGGGTAGCCTTTCCCTTCTCCAGGGGATCTTCCCAACCCAGGAATCGAACCCAGGTCTCCCACATTGCAGGTGGGTTCTTTACCAGCTGAGCCACAGGGCAAGCCCAAGAATACTGGAGTGAGTAGCCTATCCCTTCTCCAGTGGATCTTCCCAACCCGGGAATTGAACTGGGGTCTCCTGCATTGCAGGTGGATTCTTTACTAACTGAACTATCAGGGAAGCCCGATGGAATTCACAAAATGCTGAATTAATCCTGAAAAGGCATTATAGGATGAAGAAAAATGATCATAGTCTAAAAAGAAGGAAGTGCCCCCTTTCCTCCAACCCAAATCATTGGATACTAAGTAAAAGTTGCTAATAAGCCTTTGACATCTGAGCCAGTTCATCAGAGGATCATAAGTGATTCAGTGTGGGTAGGAGATAACATGTAGAGGATGAGATGATACCAGAAATGGAGAAGGGGTTTACAAATAACCTGGAGCCCAACAGCAGATGGACTGGTTCTGCTATTGATGGACCTGGAAGGGCAGCAAAAAGGATACCAGAAGACCCTGCTGCCCATGTAAATGGAATGGCTGGCCCAATAAGAGAAAGGTAGGCATCACTCTGTCTTCCCTGGTGGCTCACTAGTAAATAATCTGCCTGCAATTCAGGAGTTGGAGGAGACTCAGGTCCGATCTCTCGGTTGGGAAGATCCCCTGGAGGACAGCATGGCAACCCACTCCAGTATTCTTGCCTGGAGAATCCCATGGACAGAGGAGCCTGGTGGGCTATAGTCCACAGGGTCACAAAGAGTCGGACATTACTGAAGTGACTTAGCATACACCAATGCAGGCATAACTTCATATTGAGTTCCCCAACTTCAGATAAGCCTCAAATCCTAACAAATGTTAGGGGGAAAAATGCAACGAGTTATGAAAAGATGTTATATCTCATTTAATTAAAAAGTCAACTTATTGATATATAAACCAACTGGACCAAACAGGAAAAACTGAATCAAACAGAACAGAAGCAATGCTCTAAAAAGCATCAACTTAAGAGCTCTGATGCCAACCAGGAGGACACCCAGACACAAGCTTAGCATGGGGTAAGAGTCTTTACGTCTTCCGGTGAAGGCAAAGCCATTTGGTTGGCACTTCGTAGGAATATCTTTCCACCAGGTCGTCATCATAAGGTATGTGCCACGAGTCTCCAGTTGTTTGCACCACGGTGTCATAGCTGAGAATATGCTGTTGAATTAAAAAGGGAACCACACATTGAGAACAACACTATAGGAATATCTGGCCATTTCCCTTTCTTTTCTGACGATTTCTTAGTTTGCTTCAGAGATGTATTCTTTGTCTTACTTTAACAATGGATTTTCAAAGAGCAGCCAGCTCTGTGAAGATGAATCCTGGTGGTAGGAACGGTGGGGGTTGGAGGGTAAAACAGGAGTTAGGATTAACAGATACACATTACTACATATAAAAGAGAAGACTTCCTTGGTGGTGCAGTAGATAAAGAATCTGCTTGCCAGTACAGGGAACATGGGTTTGATTCCTCATCTGGGAAGATTCCACATGCCAAGGAACAACTAAGCCCATGCACAACAACTGCAGAGCTGTGCTCTAGAGCCCTTGAGCCCCAACTACTGAAGCCTGCACGCTCTAGAGCCCAAGAGCCAAACTAATGAGCCCCTGTGCCCCAACTACTGAAGCCTGTGCATCTAGAGTCTGTGCTCCACAACAAGAGTAGCCCCCACTCTCCACAATTAAGAAAAAACCTGTGTGCGGCAATGAAGACCCAGTGTAGCCAAAAATAAGGAAAAAAGAAGGAAAAAAAGGACTTCCTCACTTAAAAAAAAAATAGGTAAACAACAAGAACCTACTGTATAGCACAGAGAAAGATAAACAGTATAATAACCTATAATGGAAAAGAATCTGAAAAAGAATATATATATATACATACGCATATACAAACATCCACACACACACACGTATATATATCTACCATTGTATTACTGCTGCATACTTGAAGTTGACACATTGTAAATTAACTATACTTCAATTAAAAAAAAAAGAACCCTATTGTTAGGAGTTCCTTTTTGGGGAGGTTTCATTTTTAAGGTTAAAGATCTCTATAAGAAAAAAAAATGTATATTCCTTTTTTGTCTTTAATGATTTTGAATGCAACAGAGAAAATTTTCAAATATACAAAAATAAAGAAACAGCACAATTAATTCATATATACCCATTACCCGGCCTCAAAAATCATCAAAATTCATGGCTAATCTTACTTAATCCATTCATCCAAAACCCCTCAGATTATTTTGAAATAAATCTCAGATTATCATTTTTTCTATAATTCAGTATGTATCTCTGAAACATAAGAACTTATTTTGTAAATATAAAAGGAATATTATTATTATACTTAAGAATTAACAACTCCTTAACATCATCAAATTTCTACTGTTTACATTTTTCCAATTATTATATGTGTGCAATTATATTTTATAGTTTGTCTGAATAGGAATTGAAATAAGGTTGTTACATTGTGACTGCCTAAACTCTCTCTCAAGTCTCTTACAATCTAGACCTTCTCTTTTCAACTCTATTTTTCTCACAGTTTTTTGTTGTTGAGGAAACCAGGTCCCATACTGTTTCTGCTGACTGCATTTCTGTGGTATCATTTGATACCGTATCTCCTACAAATGCTGTTTTTGTCTGTTTGTTGAGCCCTGGACTGTATTTACCATTGGCTAGTATATTGGCAACCCACTCCAGTACTCTTGCCTGGAAAATCCCATGGACGGAGGGGCCTGGTGGGCTGCAGTCCACGGGGTCGCTAGGAGTCGGACACGACTGAGCGACTTCACTTTATTTTTTCACTTTCATGCGTTGGAGAAGGAAATGGCAACCCACTCCAGTGTTCTTGCTTGGAGAATCCCAGGGACTGGGGAGCCTGGTGGGCTGCCGTCTATGGGGTCACACAGAGTCGGACATGACTGAAGTGACTTAGCAGCAGCAGCAGCAGCAGTGTATTTTTCTGTAGTAAATTGCCTTTAGATTTTCTCTTTGCTTTTAAACAAGAGACATCCTTGTACTTACAGGTATTTCAACTAGAATCAAAAAAGAACTCAATTGAGACTGTGCCACAAAAGTGGATTAAACAGGAAAAAGAATTATTTAGCAGAACAGAAGTATGATGAGACATAAGACAGAATTTTGAGCTATGGCAAATAAATAGGAAAATAAAAAACACATATAGGGATTTGTAACGGATAACATAACTGAAGTCACAACTGATGACACTTCAGGGGTTTTCAATACGTCAGTTAACCTGGGGTTGGCCTAGGAAAACATTGCTCTGGCAGACTCTGTGTTTTTAGGATCTGGCTAATTCCGAATACCAAACTGCTGCTGCTGCTGCTGCTAAGTCTCATCAATCGTGTCCGACTCTGTGCGACCCCGGAGACGGCAGCCCACCAGGCTCCCCCATCCCTGGGATTCTCCAGGCAAGAACACTGGAGTGGGTTGCCATTTCCTCCTCTAATGCATGAAAGTGAAAAGTGAAGTCGCTCAGTCGCTCAGTCGTGTCCAATTCTTAGCAACCCCATGGACTGCAGCCTACCAGGCTCCTCCGTCCATAGGATTTTCAAGGCAATAGTACTGGAGTGGAGTGCCATTGCCTTCTTCGAAATACCAAACTAAAGCTATGAAAAACAAAACATGGAGAACTAGTTGCACCGTTCTTGGACTATGTCACATTCTTACTATATAGTTGGCTCTGCTGATGTTATAGAGAGGATGGATAACATACCTGAAAGGTTATTTTTGCTCCTGGATGCTTACTAACAATTGCCAGCTGATGTCCCTGCTGCCACTTAAAGAACAGGCGCTGGGTCTTGGCATCAGGCAGACAGGCCTTGTGGTCTCGCATCAGGTCTTTTGTGATAAACTTGCAGTGGTTTCCCGAGTGCAGTGTGGCATACAGAAGGAACGGATCATCCTCAGAGCTGAGCCGGACAGAAGAATGGACACAATCAAACACACGTCCAAAGAGGCAGAGAACAGCATTCTTCACCATGCTGTTTACTTCTTTCTCTACTTTCCTCAGAAGTATTCTTTGCTCTTAACTGATATGATCAATCAAGGATATTTATGAACTACCTGCAAGTCTTCAGCTGGTAGACAACATGATCGAGAAAACAGATGGACAGCTACAGGGAAAGGAATGCTAATGCTTAGGATTCTTAGCAGTTCAACTGGACTCTACCACTAGAACGGAGAATTCTAACAGTAATTCTCTCTTTATACTTAAAAGCTGGTTCTCTGTGTCCCCATGGAGTTTTCCTCATCTGCCTCATCCACTACAGAGCACATCTTTCCCCTACCCCTTTCTTCACCTGAATTCAAGAAACATTCATAATACTAACAGGGCAAGAGCACACTTTCTTACAAAAGTAAGGGGCTAACCTCAAAGCTGAAACTGGTATCTCCAAGTAGCTTCTGGGTAGCCATCCTGATCAGCACCCAAAGGTACCTCCAGTCTGAGAAGAGCCAGGAGCTCAAAGTCTCCAATGAGCCCCCAACATCAGTAGTGAGTACTTGAATACATGTGCTGTAAAAACAGCAGTAGTTATCTTGACTCAGGAGATTCAGATGGCAACATGTGATTAAACCGTATACCTTGATCCAAATGACCCAAAGTGGATCCTTTACAGGATGCTGCTACTGCTGCTAAGTCACTTCAGTCGTGTCCGACTCTGTGCGACCCCGGAGACGGCAGCCCACCAGGCTCCCCCATCCCTGGGATTCTCCAGGCAAGAACACTGGAGTGGGTTGCCATTTCCTTCTCCAATGCAAGAAAGTGTGCCGGGGACCAGCCCCGGCTGATCCAGGGTATTCGAAGGAGAGACGGCATAGGCGAGGATCAGGATACAATAGCTTCAATTAGATATTAATTAAAGATATAAAGAGTAATAGAATAAGGATAGCTCAGTAGGAAAATTCAGTGGAGAAAAGAGGCTGAGTAGCTTGGTTTACGCGGGAGACCAATAAAACTTCAAGACAAGAAGTTTGCACCACTTACGTAGGCCGCAGGCGTCCTTCCGTTCTCCCGAAGGAGAGGAGACACTGAGGCCTCCCCGGTCGGATCTTAGAAGCCCAGGCATAATTAGTAAGCATGGTGGGTTCCGCGCTCCAGATGGAGACTCAGCCAGAGTGAGAGAGAGAGCGACATGGGGAGACCAGTATTTCGAGAAACTGATCCCAATTCTTTATTTTCCAGAGTCTGTTTTTATACACTAAGATGTTATACAAAAGTCACGTGGGGACAGCAGTCCTGACTTTTATTAAAGTCCGGTGCTTCACACAAATGTATACAGAGGTCTTAGGGGTGTTACATCATCTTCTGGCCAGGGGGGCCTGCTGACAATTTACGACCCTCTCCTTGTGACAGCGGTCAGTCAATCAGGACACTTATTTCTCCAGGGCTGATTATTCTCAAAACAGACGCCACCCAAGTAAAGTTACATTCCTACAGGGTGAGGGTGTAGTGGGTTTTAGTTAAGGAAAGAATTTACTTAGCCTAAGGTCTAACGTGATTAATATCAAAGGTTAATACTTATTTCTTCTATATATTCATTAATGTGTGTAAGGGCAGGGGAT
>NW_011494613.1:1206878-1232750 GCF_000754665.1 Bison bison bison | reverse complement strand
TCAACAAATGAAAAACCCTTCACCAATACAATTTCTAATCAGCCCATTATACTTATACTAATAGTTTTCTAACTTTTCTAAGGAACCTGTTTTTAGAAGGTTTAAAGCATCTCGTGCCTCTCACGGTTGGGAGGCTGTGAGCAATCACATGTGGCCGGACGAGCCTGTCAGGCAGGCTAGAGAACCTTCAGAGGAGTTTGTAGGTTAAAACACTCTTGTCACACCCAAGAGTTTTTATTGACTGGAGCTCTAGGTTAACTCCTTCTCCGAAAGAGGTGGTGGGGGACAGCCCCCCGTAAAGTCAGAGGTGTAGGTAAGAGCACAAAGTAGTAAAGTAGGCAGGCTCTGGTTATGGGGGTAGACGCTCGAGGATTTCCAGGGGGACTCCTGAGGCTCGATCCCGCCTTTGCGTATGTCGAGCCTCCTTCCTCATGACCTTTGCCATGGGCGGAGTACCTCACTCTGGCCCCCAACAAAAGTGAAAAGTGAAAGTGAAGTCGCTCAGTTGTGTCTGACTCTTCGAGACCCCATGGACTTCAGCCTGCCAGGCTCCCCCGTCCATGGGATTTTCCAGGCAAGAGTACTGGAGTGGGGTGCCATTGCCTTCTCCGCCTTTACAGGATACCCTATACTGAAGTATTTCAATTTCAAGTGAAATGATAAAATAACTGGAATCTGTCTTTAAAATAATCTTCAGGAAAAAGAAAAAAATGTGGGGGTTATATGGAACAACATTAACAAATGAGAGTAGTTACGGGAGCTGAGTGACAGTCACGGGGGCATTCACTATACTATTCTCCCTAGTTTAGGTTTGAACACGCTTCTTTGGCACATTAGTGGCAAACAGAGTTAATGTTAAAAATTTAAACACTCAAATCCAAAGCCAAAGAAGGTGGCTGAATCGATCTTTACCACTGGGTTTGGAATTTCAGCATATACAATAAATACAGGCTCCAAACCAAGTACAAGACCAATTTCCAACAGGCTTCTTGGTTATAACACTACCGTTACTCAGTTCTTCTACCTATGAAAAATAATGATGATGGTGACAGCAACAAATACAGATGCTTTCCATGTACTTGGTGCTGTGCCAAGAGTTTCACATGTACTATTTGCAAGTATTTTCTCACTGAATCCCCATAGGGTTACCTATGAAGAAAAGAAGACACAGAGAAGGGAAACACTTCCCAGACAGGAAGTGACAGGGCCATGATCTGAACCAGGGTAGACTGATTCTCAAGCCTGCGATCCTCAGGTTTAGCCAATGCTGCCTAACATGACTGAAGGAAGGGCATTACTATTATCTTAGAGTCTTGGAAAGATGGAAGTACCCACTCCATGAATAAATAAAAGAACTTAGCTACAGAAAAATGAGATTTGATTTGGGATCTGAAGGAGGGGTTAGTTTCCAGCCTTATGCATTGAGTGCCATTTGACATTTTTTTTTTTTTTTTTGGCTGCAGTGTTTGGCCTGTGGGATCCTTAGTTCCTTGACCAGGGATTGAACCTGGGCCACAGCAGTGAGACTGCCATCCTAACCACTGTACTGCCAGAGAATTCCTCCATTTGACCTTTTAAAGAACAAACGGTTTGGACAATACTGACAAATCTTGAAGTTATCACATTCAACCCAAGGAAACCTAGACTCAGGACTGAGGTTTGCTCATGATCCATGCTAAGTTGTAAATAAACCTTTGTCAGCATAAACAGTATGAGAACCTAAATGCGTGCTAACAGTTAATACTCGGTGTTGTAGATCTGTGCTCATCCTGACTAGCTACTTTCTGCATACTCTATGGACACTGTGTATTTCCTTGCTGATCATGTTTTCCACGTTCCTTTGGTTTCCTGGGAAGCTGTAGCTCCTAACAACATTCCCTTTATATTTAGAATAAAATCCAGAGCCCACGAGGTCCTCTGTAATGCGGTCCCTGCCTTCTCTGCGACCTCAGAACTGACCATCCATGCTGGCCTGCCAGCTCCCCTCATTCCTGACTGACAGCCCTCTTTTCCCCCTCCCCATCTGCAGTGGGTCTTAGTTGTGACACGCAGGATCTTTAGCTGTGGCATGTGAACTCTTAGTTTTAGCATGTAGGATCTAGTTCCCTGACCAGGGATCAAACTTGGCCTCCCTGCACTTCAAGTGCAGAGTCTTGGCCACTAGACCACCGGGAAGGCCTTTTTTGGTGGTGGTCTTTTTTTCAAAAGGTGGGCCTTTTGAACACCTCCTGTTCCTTCTGCCTGGTAGTTTCTTCCCACTACCTCTCGTCCTTTCTCAAACAACTCACTTGTTCCCTTCAGCTCTGCACCCTCCCCAAGGCCTTTCCTGATGATCTCTCCATTCACCCACCATGATATCAGACCTAGTCCCCTTCCAGCTCCCCACTCTGCCTCACTGTCTTCACAGCTTTGGTCACTGCCTGTTTATCTGTTTACCTGTCTACCGTTACGTTCCAAGATGACAGGGACTTGGTTTTGTTCACTAGTGTTTCTCCGAGAACACAGATGGTGCTCGTATTTGCTAAATATTTGTTAAATGATCTGTTCATGAATTTATGGCATGCATTCTGTGTACTAATCTCATTTGGGCTTTAACTTATTTCTCCTTTAAACTGATTTTTCATCTATTTAAGTTTATCCTGCTATAAAAATTATATTTTTATAAGCTGCCTCAAATCTTTTTTCCTTTTTTTTTTTTGGAATGAGGCTGAGTATACATATATACTCACACACACATGCACTTTAAAAATAGAAAACAGGTAACAAGCAGATGACTGGAGCCTAGTGTAATTCACTTAATAACTTCAATACCTACATGTTGTCAGCAAAAAAAAAGCTGGCTTGCTTTTGCATCTTTTCCATCTCAACTCTTCTCCACCGGGAATTTTGCGTTAACATGTGCTTCCGGCCCAGGACCAGCACTTGAAGATTCTGCTTGGCGAGGTGAGAGACCACATTCAAGAGCTGAAAAACACAAAGCCAGTCCCCAAGAAAGTCAGGGAGAATCTCAAGTAAGGGGAGTGATTCTCCCAGATGGTAAGCTCAATGGGTCAAACAGTCTTTTCTGGTAAGAGGTGAGAAAACATTCCTAAAGTCTTTTCTGGTAAGAGGTAATTGCCCATCTTTGTAAATAAGCCCGAGGAAAATGCTTCCTTGTTACAAATGATTATCTAACACCTGCCAGGCTACATGGGATACCTGGGGAGGTTTCTAAGCATAGACAAGATGAGCTATTTTTAAACTGTGTTCTGTAGGGCCCACTGGGAGAGAGGTAAGAAGGATGGGGTTTGGTTCCTATACACTCCCAACCCTGTTTCAACCCAAACAGCTCAGTTTTTGTCTACTTATATATTGGTATTCTGCACAGATTTTTATTTCAATAAAGGATGGCTCAGATGGTAAACAATCTGCCTACAATGCAGGAGACCTGGGTTCAATCCCTGGGTGAGGAAGATCCCCTGGAGAAGGGAATGGCAACAGAGGAGCCTAGCAGGCTACAGTCCATGGGGTTGCAAAGAGTCAGACACGACTGAGAGACTAATGCTTCTTTTATTAAAAGTTTGTAAATGGCTGGAATAGATACTTCTTTTTTTTTTTTTTACTTAAAGTTTTTTAACTTTTAACTTTGTATTGGGATATAGCTGATTAACAATGTTGTGATAGTTTCAGGAGAACAATGAAGGGATTCAGCCATATGTATATATGAAGATACTGAATTTTCAGTCAACTTTTCCACATCATGATTCTGCTAAGACTGCTACTTTTCATTGAAATCCCTCTTTCCTTCAAAAGGTCTGTCAGTTGTCATCCTCCAGCTTATTTTCCACTCAGTGAATGTACCCCATATTCTTTCCACTTCCCACATGTCTTGTGTGCACATGGATTCCTCTTGAAAGTTTAAAAGAGGGATTTTTAGTAAATCCTGCAGTTTGGTGAGCTTGCTTACATTCAATCTTTCATAAGTAAAAGTCTATGGACTACTTTCATGTACAACCTATTAAACTAAGCTATAAATGAATATTACTAAGTATAATATGTAAAAGCTAATAACATATTTTAACTTAAGTTATACAACAGTGTATCAGAAATATAAAAGTTCTATAATTTATAAAAACTCCAGGGCCTATGAAAATCACAAGTTGAAAGTCATTGAAGAAATCCTTAATTTTCTTGGGTCTTGGTTAGAAAGGCATTTATTTTAGCCTAGCTTTCCTTAACTCATAAATTTCTTCCCATGTAGACTTTCAGGATATTAGTTAAAATTCTTTACTCAATAATTTTTCATTCATCTGGTCAGTTGTCAAATACTGCTTGAGTACCTGTTAGTCTAACACACATGGATTCTCTCTGTTAGTCTAATAATGAATTAGCGAGAGCTAAACTTTTAAGTACTATTTAATGCTTTGGATTTATATGTATTTTTAGCCCATTCTACCCATTCTACTCCATTACTAATCTTATTATTTTAGGAAACAGTAGTTAGTTATAGGATCTCTAATTCTTAGTTCTAGAATGAATGGACAAATGGACACAAGTTGGCCACTGAATGACAGCAGAGAAGTGTACCAATACCACTGTGAGGACTCTGACCCAAAGCTTTACAACCAGAAAAAGTTATGAGTAATGGCTTCTGTTCACTTAATAGTTATTTCCCAGAACTCTCCATGTATAAGGCACATGGTAGGTATCATAGCTTACAAAGTTTCGAAAGATAGGGCCCCTGACTTCAGTGAGGGAGTGCCTAATAATTTTCTTATCCAACTCTCAAGCCTGGCAAGATGTATATGCTGGTTCCACATATACTGGATGGTTAATAGACATTTTCTGATTAGCTGAAGAAAATGCATACCTCTATTTTTAAATAGAAAATGCCTACCTCTATTACTGAAAACTTGAAAAAGATAGGCAAGAAGAAAAGTGAAAGAGGAAATCACTCATAACCTCACTACCCAAAGATCTAACTCTATTTGCCAGTCTATTTATCCTAAGCATTTTTATATAATCTTATAAGGTACTACTTTAAAAGCTGGGTTGGTAATCAAACATCTTCACTATGGAAGTTTAGTTCAGGGATTCAAACACCTCAAAACATTGAGAGTGAATCTCTTTCTAAATGCACTTATAAACTTCCTTTCTTAAAGCTATGCTGAGATTACAGATTATTTTCAATGAGCCCAGATACAAAATGGCAACTGAATTCATTAAAAGGAATGACAACTGCTTTCTAAAAATTCCTGTATGAATTCCCATAAAGTTACTCTCAGTACCAAAAAAACTCCAAAGAAAACCAATTTTTGATACTGATTCCATACATATGAGAAGACATGGCTTAAAGAAAAACACAACTGAAAAAAAAAAAAAAAAGAAAAACACAACTGGGTCTTCACATCTGTGTGTGTGTGTGTTTAATCACTCATATCTATACCTCGGTTTAAATAAATAGCCTTGAGTTTACTAATATTAAGTTAAAGACAGGGGCCCAAAGAAGAGCAGAAAGGGCTTAGGTTAGCTTGAACAACTCTGGGGCACCATCGTGTGGCTGAAAGGTCTCTGCTAGTGGCAGCTCTCTGGTAATGATGCAAACAAGGGAGAATAAAGACACAGGAAAGAGAGATGAGTGTACAGGATGGAATAGAGGCATTTGCCTGAAACTCTGTAACAATCTAGCTATGAGCCTACTTCCTGTGAGGTAAATTCCAAGACTGGATCCAATGGGCTGGCCCAGAGTCATAGACAGAATAGTAAAGAAAAAGAAAACTGACCTTAATTCTATGTTAGATCAAAAATAAAACTGGGAGAAATTTCCACTTCTGGGAAGATGGGGTGGATGTACTTTTCCCTATTTCTTCCACTATGTACAACCAAAACCCTCAGATGTTGTATATGTAAAACAAATGCAAGACTTTGTAGAGATAAAAAGGCAGACTGGCTAGGGACCTTGGGATTTCCTTTTCGCCTCGTATATCCTATACTTGGAGATCAAGAAGCCAGCAACCTGGAAATGCCATGGATGCAGACAAAAAAAGACCAACAAAGGCCAGTTCTCTCTAGCCAAAGGACTAGAAAAGATGAAGTCTAGCAAAACAGAAAACCTGTTAAAGTGATAACACCAACAGACTGATGTTACATGTGTGTGCGTGTGTGTGTGTGTGTGTACATATGTGATGCTTTCAGCAACCATTAAAAATGCTATACAAAGATACATATTCAAAAACACTATGTTTTTTTTTTTAAAAAGCCAACTTATAGACACATAAAAATGGAATTCTAAGAAAAATTCAAGCAACCCACAGGAAGGCAGGAAAAATAAAACAGAAATAGGAAATAACGGTGATAGAAAACAAAAAATAAAATGGCAGACATAACGCCTAACATATTAATAACAACATAAAATATAAAGGATTTTAATACATCAATGAAAAGACAGGGCACACCTATCAGAATTTTATTCATTTTTAAGGCTGAATAATATTCCATTGTATCTATATACAACATTTTATCTATTCATGTCCATGGACATTTGGGTTGTTTCTAAAACTTTCCTTCCTGAACTTATCCTATAATGAGGAATATCGATCATAGCTATCTTGCTTGGGAAACTAGCATAGGACTTCTATAATGTCTGTAGACGTCAGATCCTAAAGGCTTTAGAGTTCTGAAGATCTACAGTCCATAAAACCCAGGAAGTGCCAGAGACTGCAGAGGGGAGGTAAAAAGTTAAAAGACTAGGGAAAGGAAGTTACACTTGCTATTTAGGTTTACTCAGAATAGCTCTTGCTCTCATGACCCTCTCCCACCTCTCAGGCAGCTTTTCTACTTCCTGAGCATCCCTACCCACTTATTTCCAACACATGTAGCTCAGCCAATTGTATTTTTACCCTAAGCTCAGGAACTACTTTTCAGGTTTACACCAAAAGTAAGTCATGTATGAGTAATGTCACTTATGAATTAAAAAAAAAAAACTTTATCTATTCCTACTGGAGACAAACCAAATTAGAACAGAAGCCAAGCCAGAAATTGTACCAAATATTAAGCTGCAATCTGTGTTTACTCTTCTGGTTTTTGGAGAATTATCCTTTAGACATCATAAAGAGCAATGTGGGAGGGAGCACGGTGAGAATGGATCTCAGCTTAACCTTGAGGTGCCAAGTACCTGGAGTTCTGGAAGCAATTTGGAATTTGAGATATTCTCCAGAATCAGCTGTACTATGTATTTTGCTCTGCTGTGTGGTTCAGACTCCAGACCCCTTGGGCAGGTCCAGAACTGTCCTTACCATCCCTGGATTCTCCAGGTTGAGAACTTCCCAGAGTGGATCTCAGCTTCTCTTGTCAGAACTGCCCTGAGCTCAAGGAAACTCTTCCACAGCTCTCTCATTTAAACCTAATCCCTGTTCAGAGTCTCAAGGGGAGAACTGCCTCTTCTACGGTATCGACCATTCTGTACACATGGATATTTGTCACATACTCCTTGATCCTTCCTATGAAGGCCTAGTTTGGTCTTGGATGAACCTTGAAGATAAGTCAACACAAAAGGACAAATATTATATGATTTCATTTATATGAGTTACCTAGAGGAGTCAAATTCAGAGACAGAAAACAGAAGGGTGTTTGCCAGGGGCCAGAAGAGAAGTGAATAAGGAGATACTGTTTAACGGTACAAAGTTTCAGTTCAGGTGATGTTCTGGTGATGGGGATGGTTGCCCAACAATGTAAACTGCTTAATGCCACTGAATGGTACACTTGAAAATGGTAAAATGATATATTGTATGTTATGTACATTTTACTACAATAAAAGTTTTATTACCAAAAATTTTAAATATAAACAAAAGTAGGCAGAATAGCATAATGTGCCCATCACCCAGCTTCAATAATTATCAGCTCGTGGCCAATCCGATTTCATCTATATTTCTACCAACTTCTGCTTTGGATTATTCTGAAATAAATCCTAGGCATCACATCATCTGTGAATATGTCAATATATTTCTAAGTATAAGGACTCTTAAAAAAATAAGCATAACACCATTATCACATCTAAAAATATTAACAATTCCTTAATATCAAATATACAATCAGCATTTATATTTGTCTAGGTTATGTTGCTTTTTAGTTTTAAAAAAATCAAGATTTAAAAGAACTCAATACACTGTGATAGCCTGACTACCATTAAAGAAATGTGGCTGCTATTCTGATGGAAGTTTCCACATTTAGACTTTGCCAACAGCATCCTTGTGGTATCATGTAACATATTCTCTAGTCTTCCTTGTTTCCTATAAATTGGCAGCTGGATCTAGAGACTTGATCAGATTCAAGTATGTATGAGTGTGCATGTGTATATTTTAAATTGTGGCCCTGATAAAGTGAAAAGGGTAGTTTATTCATTAAAAATGAATGACAACCTTCTCTGTCAGTCATTAGGCAGAGGGTACTGGGGATGTGAATACCAATATGAAGACACATTATTCCCAGCTCCGGGAGTTTGCCGTCAAATGACTGTAATGTGATGTAAAAAGTGCTAAGACAGAGGTTAAAGGACGGGCACCTAAATGAGACTGGAGGTGGGGATGGTGGTCAGGGAAGTCACCACTAAGGAAGCGATGACTGAGCTGAGTTTTCAGATGAATTATTCAGGCAAAGAACGGGAGTTTCCAAGGACAAGAAGCAGCATGTAGTTTTTTTTTTTTTTAAAGCAGCAGCATATTGGTTGAAGGTGAGGGCTCTTTATTAATGCACTGAATTCAGGGAACTGCAAGCTGTCAAATGGGGGAGGATGACACAGGGAGTCCCAAAAGAAGGCTGGAAATGACTACAGGAGTCAGATCATGAAGGTCCTTGTAAGTGATAAGGAATCTTTTACCAGCTGAAAGCAGTGGAGAACAACAAAGCATTTAAATAGGCGCATGACATGACTACCAGTTTAAAGAGATCAACCGTGTGGATTGCAAGGAGGCTGGAATAGGGAAATCAAGTAAGGGAGCTTCTGCAGTATTTCAGGTAACAGATGATGAGAACTGAGATGCTGGTGGTAAGGATGGAGAGAAGAGAGCCTTCTGGAGTAAAGCAGAACTGAGCAGACTTAGTCACTGACTGAATGTGGGAAACAAGGAGAGAAATAAACCAGAGAAGAACTGGACAACTGGATAGATGATGGTAGCAAGCCAGGGTCTGTGAGAGGAGGAGCTCATGATATGTACCAGGGGGTAAACAAGCCAGTGGGCAGCCAGTCAGGAGACCCTATCCAGGAGAGGGCTTTGGGATGAAATAAAGATTTGAAGTCATCAGGAAACACACACTGGCAGGAGCCATCAGCAAGTGGAAGAGGTCTCCAGTTCAGTCAGTCGTGTCTGACTCTTTGCGACCCCATGAACCTCAGCACGCCAGGCCTCCCTGTCCATCACCAACTCCCAGAGCCTACCCAAACTCATGTCCATTGAGTCAGTGATGCCATCCAACCATCTCATCCTCTGTTGTCCCCTTCTCCTCCTGCCCTCAATCTTTCCCAGCATCAGGGTCTTTTCAAACATCAGGTGGCCAAAGTATTGGAGTTTCAGCTTCAACATGAGTCCTTCCAATGAACACCCAGGACTGACCTCCTTTAGGATGGACTGGTTGGATCTCCTTGCAGTCCAAGAGACTCTCAAGAGTCTTCTCCAACACCACAGTTCAAAAGCATCAATTCTTGAGCAGTCAGCTTTCTTTATAGTCCAACTCTCACATCCATATATGACTACTGAAAAAACCATAGCCTTGACTAGATGGACCTTTGTCAACAAAGTAACGTCTCTGCTTTTTAATATGCTGTCTATGTTGGTCATAACTTTCCTTCCAAGGAGTAAGCGTCTTTTAATTTCATGGCTGCAATCACCATCTGCAGTGATTTTGGAGCCCCCCAAAATAAAGTCTGCCACTGTTTCCCCATCTATTTGCCATGAAGTGATGGGACCAGATACCATGATCTTAGTTTTCTGAATGTTGAGCTTTAAGCCAACTTTTTCACTCTCCTCTTTCACTTTCATCAAGCGGTTCTTTAATTCTTCTTCATTTTCTGCCATAAGAGTCGTGTCATCTGCATATCTGAGATTATTGATATTTCTCCCGGCAATCCTGATTCCAGCTTGTGCTTCTTCCAGCCCAGCGTTTCTCATGATGTACTCTGCATATAAGTTAAATAAGCAGGGTGACAATATACAGCCTTGACGTACTCCTTTAACAAACCCAAAAGGAGCAGAGGATGAAAACTGAGGAATCCTATTCTTTAAAAGATACAGAGCTATAAGAAAAGCCATTAATGGAAGCTGAGGAATGGCCTGAGTGATAGAAAGAAAACCAGGAGAGAGTGATGTCTCAGAAAGACTATAAGGACCACTTCAAGAAGGAAGGGAAGACTAAGTAACAGCACTACAGAAACACCAAAATGTGGCCTGCACCCCGGAGGAGACATCCTGATGATGCCATGGTGGCAGGAGGGAGATGTCACTTGCCTTCCTTAACTCTCTTCAGCTAGTTACAGCCCAGCACTTGTGGACACTGAACCCAGCGTCATTCCCTGACAGGTTCTAATGCTGTTATTAGATGTGTGAAATGAATGTCAGTTGCTCTTCAAGAATCAAGGGAAGTTTGAAGATAGTTTTCTTTAACAGATCTGATGTAGAAGGGGAGGCTTGATAAAGTAGAAAAAATTATTCTCCCTGGAATTGTCAGATACTGTTACAGGTGCAAACTGCAACCAGGTAAGGGTGTTTGAGAAGCAAGGCCTCATGTATTTGATAAGTCTAAGCTTTTGGAGGCTTCACTTTTCTCAGATAAAACCATGCAAGTGTTCACACCAAGGAGGCTGTGAAGTGATTTCATCTTTGACGTGCCCTTCTTTACACACACACACACACCCCCCCCTGCAGTTCCACACCTGAGCTGAGAAAGGAGATCAAATTAATTTTAAACAAAATGCTGACATTAAAGAAACTATTTTTATTTATAGGTGGAAAAACTTAAAATTCCATTAAAGAAAAGAAGAGAAATTCTTAAAACAACCACAAACAGCCTGCATACTGTTCCAACATGAAAAGATATCGATTTCTCATAAGAGTTACACACTGGTTGTCTGGAACACTAAAGCCAGGAAACACGTCCACTTTTTATGCCATTGTTTTACTAAAGACAACCCCATGGTAATGTGGTACTTGATCTAGGATGGAAGGTGGGGGGCTTCCTATTTGAGTCTGGGTGGATTTCAGGATATGATGAGATTAAGTCAGAGACAGACAAGAGAAAGCAAGAAGGGAAACGAAAGACCCTGGATCCTTTAAAACCACTTCAGGTCACAATGACTGATGAACTCTATGGAAAGCAGTGTTCTCAGATTCAAAAGACCACAAACACAGTGTTTATAACTGATGCACTGTGCTTTCCACCAAGTTTACAGCAGAAGAAACACAGGAAGTTATAACTTACACTACATCCCTGGAGTTTTCTACTTGTTTCTATGTTCCTACAGTCTGCAGGTAAGCTAATATTCAGTTTCAATCCCTTCTTTGTCTTTGCTTCTACCATTTTTCTCCTGAACTACGTTTTCAGAAGAGAATCCCTGTTTTAGAAATAGTCCTTGAGTGACTGCTATAGTCAGCATTTTTCCGTGCAGCTCTGGAAATGCCAACTAGGAAGAGAGTGCAGGCAACCCACCGCCGTTGTGGCTCAAGGCTTCTCATCATGTTTTCATCTGCCAGCTACCCACTGGTACTGTTTCAGCCTCAGTTCTACGTTTGAGAATTATTGCTGCTTGCTAGACAGAATGGAAGGGAGTAATATCACTTTCTATTTAAAGAATGTTAATGATACTTCCTTTTAAATAAAAAAAATAATTTTATGTATTTCGTTATTTGGCTGTGCTGGGCCTTTATTGTTGCAGGGCTTTTCTCTAGCTGCAGCAAGTCGGGGCTACCCTCCAGTTGTGGTATGCGGGCTTCTCATTGTGGCGCCTTCTCGTGTTGTGAAGCATAGGCTCTAGGTACATAGGTTTCAGCAGGTGCAGCTCTGAGGTGCTAGAGCACAGGCTCTGTAGTTGTGGTGCATGGGCTTAGTTGCTCCAAGGCATGTGGGATCTTCCGGGATCAGGGATCGAACCTGTGTCTCCCGCACTGGCAGGAAGATTGTTTACCACTGAGCCACCAGAGGAGCCTAGAGATACTTCTTTGCTGGACTTGTTTAAGTGTTGTATACCATGTAAGATCCAGATTAACATCTGTTGAGGATGAGAGTATTGGAAGAAGGTAAGAAAAGGAAGTGTTTTAGAGAAGCAACAGAAGCTGGGGCAAGGAGGGAGACGGAAGCTTTCACTGGGTGGTATTCAAGGAGTGGAACCTCGTAAGCCTGATGGCGTAATTTCAGAGAGTAGAGACTGACACTGAGATGGAGTCCTGCTCTCACCTCTGGGACCATGTGCTTTAAGTACAGCTTTAAAACTCTGATTATTGACCAAATATATAAAGCTCTTTGAATCTGTTGGGAGAAATTACATACACAAAATACTACTACTTTATTATGTCATAAATGATCCCATTGGTTTACATGAGACTCACCATGTCTTGTATCCTGCTTTCGTCAGTCATTGGTATTTTAGGGAGATTTCAATGATCTCATGTTGTCTTTAGTCAATGAAACAATTCTACCGAGGAAGAGAAATGCCCTTCCTGCCTTGGGAACATCCTGCCAAGTGTGGGATGTGTTTCCTGCCTGCCATGTCTTCTCTGATGCCATTAGCACCCACACAGTTATCCAGCCTTTTAGAAAATGATTAAATTATTGGTCTGGATGGATTTCCCCACTCAGCCGAGAGTCAGAGCTGTCTAGAAGACAGAAGATTTGGCTCCTGACTCATAGTGTGACTTGTCTGCAAACATTTACACACATTCTTTGGTCTTTCTAGTTTTTCTGTAAAATATCTCTTTCCTTTGCCATTGTAAGGCAGGAAAGCATAGTATTTTGAAGACTGAAAACTAGTTTCAAGACAATTAAATTAACTTATTCTGATACATATTAATTTCCACTTTTTTTTTTTACTGCTCTGCACGGCTTGTGGGATCTTAGTTCCTCAATCAGGGATTGAACCCAGGCCCCTGGCATTGGAAGCTCAGAGTCCTAACCACTGAACCACCACAGAATTAATTTCCACTTTTAAAAGTTTATTAAAAACTTCTCCCAGGGTTCTAGATCCAGTCCATGTACAGGAAATAATTTGCTCATTCTGGGAAAGTATATAACCACTTTCAGGCTCATAAGCCACCATTTAGTGACTAAAAGAGAAAGAACATGGTGAGCAGGGCTCTGGAGGATTGAAAACTTATGTTTTCTCTTCATGGCTGCACAGCTTCATACAGCTTTTGTCTTGGCAGAGAGTAACACATAACTGTACACTATGGCTGTGCTTAGTCGCTCAGTCATGTCCGACTTTTTGTGACCCTGTGGACTGTACACTGCCTGGCTCCTCTGTCCACGGGGATTCTCCAGGCAAGGATACTGGAGTGCGTTGTCATGCCCTCCTCCAGGGGATCTTCCTAACGCAGGGACTGAACCCAGGTCTCCCGCATGGCAGGCGAATTCTTTACCATCTGAGCCACCAGGGCTACTGGTTTTGTTTTCTGGAAAAACCGTGTCAATTCAAAATATATAAAAGACCTACGTATATAAAAAGACAACTTGGACATGCCCAGTTAATGCTCCAAGCCATCTATCTATCTGTGCAGTAGAAGGGCTTACATAGTGTGACTCTAACAGACATAAAAAAAGACTTTTCCAATTTATATCTACTATTTAATAGCATAGTGATTAAGTAATAAAATAGTAATAACAACAGTAATGAAGAGCACAAGCTTTAGCAGCAGGCTGCCAGGCTTCAAATTCTAGTTCTCCTAGGACAGAGCTGTGTGACCTCTGATACATTTCCTCTTTGAGCCTCTACTTCATTGTTGGTAAAATGGTGATGTGATTCCATGGTGGCTCAGAAGGTAAAGAATCTGCCTGCAATGCGAAAGACCTGGGTTCAATCGCTGGGTCGGGAAGATCCCCTGGAGAAGGGAATGGCTACCCACTCCAGTATTCTTGCCTCAAGAATTCCATTGACAGAGGAGCCTGGTGGGCTGCAGTCCTTGGTGTCGCACAGAATTGGACACAACTGAAGCGACTTAGCACATGCACACAAAATGGACATACAAATTGGGTTATTGTGAGGATTAATTCAGATGCATGTAGATACAAAGCACATGGAAAAGTATTCAATAAATATTAGCTATTACTAGACGGTACAGCCTGGATTAGTAAATTTAGACCTCAGAAGCCTGGCTGTTCTAATGCCCCCTGCTCCCCATCAAAATAAATAAATAAATAAAAGGAAAATGGAAGGAAAGAGAATAAAATTTAAGAAGAGAAAGAAAAGAAAGATTCTTTCGGTATTATCACAGACTTGGATGATTTTTGTGTTACTCTCTCAACATGTTAACAGTAGAACATAAACTTTCAGGATCAGATGGCAAAAAGAACACGTACCTCTAATCTTAATCCCACTTGAAACTCCTATTAAAATTATCATACAGAGTCTTTCTAAAATGACAAACCCACAGAAACCTGAAGAATAAGAGGGGGGGGCAATAGCAATAAAATCTGGAAGCTGGCAACACAGGTGGCAACTACCTTGCAGATCCAACAGTCAAATCTGAAGAGGGGTCAGTTAAGATCCAGTCCAGACTCTCAAGACCCCAGGATTGGAAACAAAGGGGTGAGGCCAAATGGGGGTGTGAGGTTCACTAAGGAGAAGCAGGTAAACACTGCTGAAGAAGCATTAGATTCCTAGACTGGTGTGCCTTCTGCCTCCATCCAGCTTCCTTGATGGCTCAGCGGTAAAGAATACGCTTGCAATGCAGGGGATGCGGGTTCAATTTCAGGAAAATCCCCTGGAGAAGGAAATGGCAAGTGACTCCAGTGTTCTTGTCTGGGAAATCCCATAGACAGAGGAGCCTGGTGGGCTACAGCCATGGGGTCAGAAAGAGTAGGACACGACTGAGTGACTGAGCATGCGGGCACGCCCCTATCCATGTTGCCTCTGATAGGTGGGAAGGGAAGTCTGAAGATTCATTACTTGGATGCGGTAAATGAGAGGAAATCTAGACTAAAGCACCAAGCACATGTGACAGTGTGGTCACCACACTGAAAGTAGAGATTGCATGAATGCACGCATATTGAATACAGAATGCAGAGAGACTCAGATTATTTCCCCCTGTACTTGGCTCTCAGAACACTGGCAGGAAGGCCTTTACCTTGCAGTCAAGAGACTGAAAACTCTCCTATGGGGAATCTGACCAGTGAAAGAGGAAAAAAACCCTAAAGAGTCTGATTACTGGGAATTCCCCAACAAATGATCCACCAGTTCACCTGGCTGGTAAAGTCAACCGCAAGAAGCCCCATCTACATACATACTCAAGAGCTTCCAATGAGCTCTTGAGATCATGTTTAATCGTAAGCAGACAGTAGAGTTATCAGAAAGCTGTGAAGAGAACTCCGAAAGGGAAGAGTCTAAAACAAAGAAAACCAACCAAACAAAAAAAAACTGAAATAGCAAGGACTGTAAAGGGAGAAGGCAAACCCCCTGCAAAAACCTCTTGTAAAAATCCTATGAGGGGCTTCTCTGGTAACTCAGTGGTAAAGAATCTGCCTTCCAATGCAAGAGACATGGGCTCAATCCCTGATCTTGGAAGATCCCACATGCATGGAGCAACTAAGCCTTGTGACACAACGACTGAGCCTGCGCTCTAGGGCCTGGGAGCCACAAGTGCTGAGCCCACGTGCTGCCACTACTGAAGGCTCACGTTCCTAGAATCCGTACTCTGCCACAAGAGAAGTCACTTCGAGGAGAAGCCTGTGCACCACAGCTAGAGAGTAGCCAACACAGCAAGGAAGACCCAGCACAGCCAAAAATAAATAAATTTAAAACAATCCTATGAGGTAACAGTGCATTCATGAAACAGACTCTTTTTAAAGGAAGAGAATAAAGAAAAGCCCTTGGGAATTAAAATATACCTGCCATCCTTAATGATAATAATAAAAGTAATACACAGAGTCTGCCATGAAAGGAGCAAAGAGACAAAGAATAAGAAACTCAGGAGGAAGAGGGGTTCGGGATGGGGAACATGTGTATACCTGTGGCGGATTCATGTTGATGAATGGCAAAACCAATACAATATTGTAAAGTAATTAACCTCCAATTAAAATAAATAAATTTATATTATAAAAAAAAATTCAGAACTAGTCTGGGAGGTCTGACATCTGAGTAACAGAGAGGAAGGAGTCATCAAAGAAACAGCCAAAGAACACTTCCCCAAACAAAAAGATGTCAGTTTCTACAATAAAACAGTCCACTGCATATCCAACTTCACGGATGGCAAACAGACAATACCAGGTTGTTCTACTGTAAAATTTCAGAATACCAGAGAAAAAAATTTTCTAAAGCTTCGAGAGAAGGAAAAAAAAGAAAAGCAGATCATACAAAAAAGATAAGGAATCAGAACAAACTTCAAGGGTAATTCTGGAAACACGATAACACTGTCTTCACAATTCTGAAAGAATGTATCTTCAGGGAGCTGTCATCTAATTGACAACAGAGCCCTTTCCTCACACAGCTGGGGTTAAGTTTGCTATTCAGGTTTCCAAATCTAAACAACGAAAAGCAAGAAAATTGTTTATACTATAGTCAAGGTGGTGTTACCTGGCTGGGTTTGGGGGTGGGTAGGGGAAAGGAGAGGTTTAGATAAAGAAAAGATTAGTCAGGCCACATGGGCTTCTCAGGTGGCCAAGCGGTAAAGAATCCGCCTGCCAATGCAGGAGATGGAAGAGATGTGGGTTCAATCCCTGGGTCAGGAAGATCCCCTGGAGTAGAAAATGGCAACCCACTCCAGTATTCTTGCCTGGAGAATCCCATGGACAGACAAGCCTGGTGGCCCTTGGGGTCAGACATGACTGAACACACAGGGCACATAAGGAGCTTCTTAACTTGGTGGGTACAGGGGTGCTAAGTTTTATTGTCAGTCTTTACATTATACATTTCCATTTAAAGTCTTCTTTATACGTGATATGTTTTACACACACACACACACACACATGCTTTGTACTATGAACTGTATGAAGTTACCAATATTCTACCATTTTTGAAGTACAAAAAATAAGCCCAGAGGTTTAAACCAAACAGTTCAGGCTCAGCAATGTAACTTGTGCTCTTGAGGCAATTAAGAGTCTAAGTTTCCCCACAGGCAAAGTGAAAAAAAAAAAAAAAAACCCAGAGGATTTCTTAAAGCGTCATGAGCTCTCATAACTATAACTCTCCTATTGTGTATGTGCGATACAATAATTCCTGTCCTCTAAAATGTTAAAATGTAAGACTTGAATGGGGAAATTCCTTTGTGTTTCCCAGAGAAAAGATCTGGCAAGTACTATATTCGCATAACTATAGTTTAGTATAATAACAACAATGAGGACTTAGGAACAGCTTTTAGAAATCCCCAAGCCCTCACATTTCCCTCACTTCTGCTTTTCTTAGCAGAAATGGGGACACAGAAACTGGAAATGACAGGAAGCAATAAAGGGGATGTGATGTGAGGGACAGATGTGAGAGGAGGAATTAGATAGAAAAGGAGACAAGGGCACTTGCTATTCTCTAATCAAAGTAGAGACAAGGGTGGACCTAGTGGGTTTGGGGAGAAGAGCTGTTTTGAGGCTCTTTATTTCAGGCATATTGATTAAAAATTAACATAAACCAAAAAGTAGAATCTTTGTCTCCCTTAAGCTCTGATTTATCTGGCAATTATGATGCATCAGAAGCACCTTATAAATCTTTGTATATACATTATCACTTCATCCTCATAGGTGCCCTATGAATTTGAATCATTGTTACCACCCTGCTTCAGACACCCTTTTAATATGAGGTAACTGAGGCTCAGTAAGGTTAAGGAAGTAGCGCAAGGTCACAGGCCAGTAAACAGCAGAGGTAGCCTTCTACCCTGAAACCCACCTTAGTAATCCGTAACCTTATGGTGATTCAGATGGTAAAGAATCTGCCTGCAATGCAGGAGACCTACGTTTGATTCCAGGGTTGGGAAGATCCCCTGAGAAAGGAATGGCAACCCATTCCAACATTTTTGCCTGGGAAATCCCATGGACAGAGGAGCCTGGTGGGCTACAGTCCAGCAAGTCACAGAGCCAGACACAACTGAGTGACAAATGCTTTCACTTTTCACAATCTTATGCAATAAACTCTCTATCCTAACTCCTTTCTTTTCAAAATGTTCCCTTCTTAATCTTGCTCCTTATTCTTCAGCTATCTGTAACTATGATTTTTCCAGCAGCATCTACTGCCCCATCCTTCCTAAGTGAGTTGTGGGAAATGCCTAGGTACTTTTGTTTGAAAGCCTAACACTGTATTTCTCACACTGGGCTATATATGAACAGCACTTGGCAATATCCTCCTGAAATGACAATTTACTGCAGGTTTTATTTTGCGGGAGAATCTTGGTTATAACAAACACAGAGATGCTGTGTTATCTTTAAATGCAAGATGTGCACTAACTTTTAGGATAAAACAAGTAAGGCTGCAAGATACTTTGTATTACTTCCACATGACTTGAGTCATGGGAGGTCAAATCTTCCTTACGTTCATTCAGTACGAAATACCTTCACACAGACATGTGTCAAAAAATAAACCAAAATAAACAAACCCTCCCAAGTATGTGAGGTTGTACATTCCACTTCCAAGGTAACAGTTTCTTCCATTAATAGTGCAGCCATAATCTTCAATATTTTTGAAGATAATAAGATTTTTTGAAATGTTCCTAATTTAAAAACTGACGTAAAAAATATGGTCTCCAAGGCATTTTACCCTATTTTGTAAATACAGACCTAAAGTGGGATTTTTAAATTTAATCAAAATTATGTCCATACTGTAGGTGAAGATATTAATTTCTAAGAATAACCTAATAGAAAATTCCCAAAACCTTCTGATATGCTAAAGATTCAAAAAGTGAAAGGATCCAGTCTGATTAGTCTGATTCTATAAACTAATTCCAGAATATTTACTTGAACTTAATTTTGGTTTCCCCTCTAGCAGCATAGGAAAAATTATACCCTTTAAAGGGTAGGTGACACCACAGCTATCCCTTAGATTATCTGCCATCTCAAAACACAATCGGTTGCCTTGGAAATGGCTGTGATTACACACACACACACACACGTGTATGCAGACATGCAATAAAGGTATCCATGTACGAATTGGAATAAACAAGCAAACACAAAAACCAAAAAACCCAAAATCTGTTTTTAAAGGAATGATCTTCCATAATAGAAACAGGTAAACTGAAAAAAAAACACCCACCTGAGTAAATTTTAAAACAAAGGAAAAAATGGTTGAAAAGTTGACCACTATCTAGGAAGTAGGAGCCACGATATTTCTAAAGGATGCTAAAATTAGAATGTATCGATACAGAATGCAAGGAAAGACTTTTGAGGAGTCACTTCAGGGGTAGTGAAATGATTTATGAACCATCAATTCTATGCCAGTTCATACAACATTCCTGGTTAAACATTTTGTTTCAAAAACTTTTTTTTTTTTTTTAAACAGAGGCCAGAGCAGAAGATCCTTGGTTTTCCTTAGTTAGACAAGGCATGACAATTCATGTGAGTAGGAAACTTGCTTCAAAGTGACATGCCACAGAGTTAATGTGATGCTGATATGCCTTCATTTACATACTGCTAATAGGCAATATGAAATGCAGAAGAAATAATGTGTCATGCATGCATCAAAGGGAATGTGTATCCTGTTTATAAGACATAGACCAGGCATCCGGAGAAGGTACTGGAGACCCACTCTGGTACTCTTGCCTGGAAAATCCCATGGACGGAGGAGCCTGATAGGCTGCGTTCCATGGGGTTGCTGAGAGTCGGACACAACTAAGCGACTTCACTTTCACTTTTCATTTTCATGCATTGGAGAAGGAAATGGCAACCCACTCCAGTGTTCTTGCCTGGAGAATCCCAGGGACGGGGGAGCCTGGTGGGCTGCTGTCTATGGGGTTGCACAGAGTTGGCCACGACTGACGCGACTTAGCAGCAGCAGCAGACCAGGCATCTAATTCTTGAGTATACTGCACTTGGGAGTTATCACGAGAAAATAATCTTATGAACTATCTCATTAGCTCAGGCTGCTGTAGCAAAATACCATGGACTAGGCAGCTTAAACAACCTGGACGAGGTTCAGGTGAGGGCTCCCTTCCTGGCTTGCAGATGGCTGCCCTTTGCTGTGTCCTCACATGGTAGAGAGAGAGAGCTCTGTGTCTCTTCCTCTTCTTATAAGGACACTAATCTCACCAGAGGGCTTCCCTGGTGGCTCAGATGGTAAAGAATCCACCTGCAATGAGGGAGACCTGGGTTTGATCCCTGGGCTGGGAAGACCTCCTGGAGGACATGGCAACCTCACTCCAGTATTCTTGCCTGGAGAATTCCTATGGACAAAGGAGCCTGGCAGGCTACAGTCCATGGGGTTGCAATAAGTTGGATACTACTGAGAGACTAAGCACATACAATCTCTCCGGAAGAGCCCCATCCTCATGTCCTTATCTAAACCCAACCACTGGGGGTTAGGGTTTCAACACACAGATTTGGTGGAGGTGCACAACTCAGTCCATAGCATAAATCATAAACACTTCCCTGTCCTCACCTATTCATTAGCTGATCTAACAAAATTATAAGATGCTGCCAAGCTGGCATTCAAATGCTGAGAAGAAGAGGCTTCAATTTGATCATATGCTTTAAAAAATACTTTTGTTTTCAGCAAAGCAGAACATCTCTGACAGAAGGATGTGGATTCAGTGTAGTACTAGAGAGCTGTTGCTGCTGCCAAGTTGCTTCAGTCGTGTCCGACTCTGTGCGACCCCATGGACTGCAGCCTACCAGGCTTCTCCGTCCATGGGATTCTCCAGGCAAGAACACTGGAGTGGGTTTCCAGAGAGCTGTTACCACCCTGAAAATACTTTTTGCTTCTAAGCCAGTTTCCTCATACATAAAATGACAAAAATACATAGAGATATGTGAGGGTAAAAATGAGATAATATCTATGAAAGGGCTTATAGAAGACTACACCATTATTGTTAGGCCATGAAAGCACAAATGTGGTACATTTATATATAGCTTTGATATGCCCTAAAAGATTAAGATTTTAGGACACTTAAGTTTTCATGAAAACAAAGTTGACACACATTTTCAGAGATCCTTTCCTTTAATTCCTTGACTTAAGCACATTCATCTTTTTTAGATTCACTGTCATTACTTTGGTTCAAGGTGCCATAAGGTCTCCAGATTGGTCTCCCAACCAGGTTCTTTCTCCCAACACTTTCTTCCTACAACACTGCTTTATTTGCATCATTTTCCTATTCACTCCAGCTTCTGGGATTTGTAGGCTGTCTAACCTGCAAGTGGGAACAAATCCAGAGAACTACCTGGCTAGATATGTGGGTTTGGAGATTATAGCTGCATACTACAAGTCATTATAATGTGACAAGAGTGGGAAGACCATGGACTTTAAATCAGATTGGCTTTGAATTCTGGATCTAGTACTGTAGTTTTGACCACTGGGAAGTGAGTTAATTGCACCTCAGTTTTCTTATTTGTAAAACAGAAATGTAATCATTTACTTCATAGGGTTGCTTAAGCACAGTCCACCTCATGCGAAGAGTTGACTCATTGGAAAAGACTCTGATGCTGGGAGGGATTGGGGCAGGAGGAGAAGGGGACGACAGAGGATGAGATGGCTGGATGGCATCACTGACTCGATGGACATGAGTCTGAGTGAACTCCGTGAGTTGGTGATGGACAGGGAGGCCTGGCGTGCTGCGATTCATGGGGTCGCAAAGAGTCGGACACGACTGAGTGACTGATCTGATCTGATCTGATCTGATAATATGTTTTAGTTTCTGACCCTTCACATAAAACAGAAACATAAGATGTGTTTTGTGGGAATGTAAATTGATAACAGCCACTATGAAAGACAGTATGGAGATTTCTTTAAAAACTAGTAATAAAACCACCATATGACCCAGCAATCCCACTCCTAGGCATATACCCTGAATAAACCAAAACTGAAAAAGACACATGTACCCCAATGTTCATTACAGCACTATTTACAACAGCTAGAACATGGAAACAACCTAGATGTCCATCAACAGATGAATGGATAAGGAAGCTGTGGTACATATAGACTATTGAATATTGCTCAGCCATAAAACGGAGAAGGCAATGGCACCCCACTCTAGTATTCTTGCCTGTAAAATCCCATGGATGGAGGAGCGTGGTAGGCGGTAGTCCATGGGGTCGCTAAGAGTCGGACACGACTGAGCAACTTCGCTTTCACTTTTCACTTTCATGCACTGGAGACAGAAATGGCAACCCACTCCAGTGTTCTTGCCTGGGGAATCCCAGGGATGGGGGAGCCTGGTGGCTGCCATCTATGGGGTCAACACAGAGTCGGACACAACTGAAGTGACTTAGCATAGCATAGCATAGCATAGCAGCCAGAAAAAGGAATGCATTTCAGTCAGTTCTAATGAGGTGCATGAACCTGGAGCCTATTACACAGAGTGAAAGATAAACATTGTATACTAACACATATATATGGAATCTAGAAAGATAGTACTGATGAAATTATTTGCAGGGCAACAATGGAGAGACAGACATAGAGAACAGACTTATGGACATGAGGATTTGGGGAGGAGAGGGTGAGATGTATGGAGAAAGTAACATGGAAACTTACATTACCATATGCAAAATAGATAGCCAACGAGAATTTGCTGTATGACTCAGGAAACTCAAACAGGGGCTCTGTATCAACCTAGAGGGGTGAGATGGGGAGGGAGATGGAAGGGAGGGGACATACGTATACCTATGGCTGATTCATGTTGGTGTCTGACAGAAAACAACAAAATTCTGTAAAGCAATTATCATTCAATTAAAAAACAAATTTAAAAAAACCAAAATGGTTATATGCATTATATGCATAGAATTTTCTTTGCTCTGCTTAACGGGTAGATATTATATCTAATTCAATATGATAAAAAGGCCAAATTGGAAGGGGGAACTATTTAACAAAAAACTCATACCAGTGACCAAAATAAATCTTTTAATATATTCTGCTATCTCCATGATCAAAACCTAAAATGTAAATCTATAGTCAAACTATAAATCCATTTCAGTTTCAGAGTCAGATGGGTCATTCTGGCCTAAGGAAAACAATGGATTTGAAAGACACAAACTGGAGATGAGAAACCATTTAGGAGGGTATGGAGCTAGTAACATTCAGAAAATGAAGATCATGGGATCCGGTCCAATCACTTCATGGGAAATAGATGGGGAAACAGTGGAAATAGTGTCAGACTTTATTTTTTTGGGCTCCAAAATCACTGCAGATGGTGACTGCAGCCATGAAATTAAAAGATGCTTACTCCTTGGAAGGAAAGTTATGACCAACTTAGATAGCATATTCAAAAGCAGAGACATTACTTTGCCAACAAAGGTTCATCTAGTCAAGGCTATGGTTTTTCCTGTGGTCATGTATGGATGTGAGAGTTGGACTGTGAAGAAGAATTGATGCTTTTGAACTGTGGTGTTGGAAAGACTCTTGAGAGTCCCTTGGACTGCAAGGAGATCCAACCAGTCCATTCTGAAGGAGATCAGCCCTGGGATTTCTTTGGAAGGAATGATGCTAAAGCTGAAACTCCAGTACTTTGGCCACCCCATGCGAAGAGTTGACTCACTGGAAAAGACTGATGCTGGGAGGTATTGGGGGCAAGAGGAGAAGGGGATGACAGAGGATGAGATGGCTGGATGGCATCACTGACTCAATGGACGTGAGTCTGAGTGAACTCTGGGAGTTGGTGATGGACAGGGAGGCCTGGCGTGCTGTGATTCACGGGGTCGCAAAGAGTCGGACACGACTGAGCGACTGAACTGAACTGAACTGAACTGGAGCTAAAAAAGATCTCATGAGAGGGCTATAGAATAGAGGGAGAAAAGAGAATTGACTTAAGAAATAATTAGAAGGAAAAACTAGCAAGACTTGGTAAATGACTGGATAGAGGGAAGAGTCAGAGATCATTCCCAGGTTTCTAGGGTGGATAGCTGGAAGAATGGTGGTACCATCTGTGGGTGGAGAGGGCTGGAAGAAAGACTCTGAGTTCAGCTTCGGATATACCTTAGCCTTAAGTACTTTAGAGCAGAGATGAAGATCTTGGCCTTGATAGCATACAAAGTGGATGAGATCCACCACAGTGGAGCCTGAGACAGAGCCTCAGGTTAATACCAACATTTAGGGGGAAGAGGAACTAACAGATAAGCCAGAAATGACAAGGAATGGTCAGAGTATAATGAGGATAACATGGACTTACAGAATTCAAAGACAAGTAGTTTCACGAAGAAAAGAATATATAACAAACACTGAGAATGGGTCTGAATGTTATGTTTCCTCCTAAATTTACATGTTGAAACTTATTTCCAATATGATGGTACCAAGAGGTGCGGGTTTTGGGGAGATGGTTAGGCATGAGGGCAGAACCCTCATGAAAGGTTTTGGTGCCCTTTATAAAAAGTGGCCCAAGAGAGCTCTCTTGCTCCTTCTGCCATGGAAGATGAAAAGATGACTATTTTTGAACAAGGAATCAGGCCCTCACCAGACACTAAATCTGCAATGACATGATCTTGGACTTCCTCAGCCTCTAGAACAGTGAGAAATAAATGTTTGTTTTTCATAAGTCACCCAATTTATGATCTTTTTCTAATAGCAGCCCAAACAAATTAATACAAGGACTAAAATTTGTCCACTGGAAGTGGTGATTAGGAAATTATTGATGGCTTCAGTGAAAACAGTTATAATGGAGTGATGGAGGCTAGGCTATCCCTTAGGGGTTAAGGAACAAATGGGTAGCAAGAAAGAAACTGTATGCCAGTCTTTTGAGAAGTTTAGATGAGGAAAGAGACTAGAGCAAGCTAGCTGTTTAATGATTAAAGCTGTTTAGTGATTAAGCTAGAGTTAGTGATTAAAGCAGTGGTGATCCAAGAGATCAGAGAATCAGAAAAGCATGTCTGCAATAGCCCAGGGTGGTATTTCAACAAAGAAGGGATAAGCAGATCTGCTACAGAAGAAAGAATTCGGATTTTGGAAAGAGGTATGTCTAATCCTGTGACTCTGCCACTTATTGGCTATGAGGCAAGTTACTTAACCCTTTTTGAGCCTTAGTTTTCTCATCCTTAAGAAGGAAACACCACTATCTATGGGACTGTTGGGAGAACTACAATGAGACTGCGTATCAAACTGCCCAGCATAGCTACCTTCTGCTTGATCCACAGAAGGTCCTCAATAATATGAGCTCCCATTTTCCCATAGAAGTCACTGATTATCACTGAAGAGTGTTATGCCAATGTAAGCAGTAAAAATATATGCTGAGTTGCCCAGGATTAAGGCATTGAGTTATGAAATATTAAAAACAGGAACAAGAATCGAAAGAGGAAAGGATTTGGGAGCATTAACCATGTTTGAAGTCTAAAAAGGATGCAGCAAGTGAAGTACCAAGAGGGAAGTGAGGCTAGGGGAACAGCAGCCTTCGTGTTTTATATGTGATTCATATACATCCAAAAATTACTTGAAACAGAGGTCCCTCATAGGCCTATAAAGGATGAGATCTGCAACAGAAGTGACGTTTTAGAAGGCTGGACATGGAAAAGACCAAAGGACAAACTTTCTTAGGGAAGAAAGTTGGTGGAGGTGATGTCTGATGTTCATCATTTCAGTAAAGATCTAGG
>NW_011494613.1:1206598-1206778 GCF_000754665.1 Bison bison bison | reverse complement strand
TTAGAAAAAACACTTCATGTTTCATGATACAAAGAAAAAAAAAAAAAAAAAGAACTGCTCAAAGCAAAGGAAAAAAGTCCTTCAATTACTACTGAAGGTAAAGAAAGAAGTAATAAATGTATTTTAGAGTGGCTCAACACAGGTAGTCTGAGGAAAAGACAAAGGCTGGTTCCCCAGAAA
>NW_011494613.1:1199557-1206199 GCF_000754665.1 Bison bison bison | reverse complement strand
AAGGGGTTGCATTCTGGGCGCTGTTGGAACATGGCAACTAACTGACTTTACCATAAGAAATGAATTTTGACTGACAGTCAATTCAGCAGGGTAGACAGGACCACGGTGTGGAGCTGAGCTGGCCATGCATTGCACAACTCTGGGGGCAATATCCACAGAGACGAAGATGTGAGAGGAACTGGGAGGTTATCCACAGCAGCAACTCTGATGGTAGGCATGCAGTAAAAACAAGGTGAGCTTCATGAGGGCAGGGAGTCCTCTCTATTTCGTTGACTGCTTCATCCCTGGCACAAAGAACAGGACCTGGTGCTTAAGACGATCAATCAGTATCTGCTGACTGGGTGAATGAATTAATGAATCAAAGAAAAGAGAAAACAACTTTGAGAGCAGAGAAGAGAAAATGAAGTATATGTCAGAACAGGATTCCTTACGATTGGAAGATATCAAGCGGGTCAAAAAAATCCCACCACTTTAAAAAGGAATCCTACCTGCTATGAAGGAGCAGGAGGAAGGGGTGGCAGAACCAGTTTGGAGAGTCTTGCCATAAGTTACAGTGTTCCGGCATGGACTTATAAAGGGCAGAGCTTAAAGTATATAAAAAAGGGGTGGAAAGATGGGATGTTACCGTAGATGTGAGTTTTTTTTCTCAGTTAATAGGGTGAGTACATCAAGAAAAGTCCACTCAGGTGCCTTTTTTTTTTTCTGTCAAAAGCACCTGCATGGTCATAACCATATAGAGAGATGGGAGTCAGATGAAAAAATATGATTTTCATTACAATATGAACCTACCCCAAATAAATTCCTTAACACATGATCAAGTGAGATAAACACTGCAAAAGTGACCTGCAACCTGTTATATGCAATCATAATGTTAGCGGTTTTATTATTCAATTAGTAGTAACACAGTTCTTAAAGATTAACCAGTTAATGTCCACCAGCCATATCTTGAGCTTTAGCATATATGCATTTATATAAAATATGTAACTTGTACTATTCCTTGTATATACTTTTCATTCTGTTTTATTTATCAGGTTTCAACTAAAGTTGTTTCTTTACAACCCCCAATATCATCTTTACATGAACCATAAACATACACTGAATTTCTAAGGACATGGGCTATGGCTTCTTCAATGGGATTTCTTTTAGAATACTCAGTATTTGAAAAATCTTTCAACTACAGAAATTTATTTCAAGAGAGCTGATGCTGCTACACATCCTATTATGAGTCCTCCAATGACATATCCCAAACAATTCATCTCAAGAAGGAAATCTGCTAAGCTGCTCCAAATTCTGAGCAATGCATAGGGACTTAACCACATTTTTCTGTTCACAATCTGTTTTGTGCCAGGGATTCTGGGCCCATACCATCTGCAATTTCCATTAAAACACAACCAAACAAAAACACACAGCTCTTCACTACATTAAAAAACAAAACAAAACTATAGTTGGCTTCTCTGGGAGGAAGCACTCCCACTCAGCCACTTGATGTTTATCAGGATATACTTACTAGTTGAGCTCTATGAAAAGTAAGAGTGGGAAGTTCCCTGTAACCAAAACAAAAAATGTTACAGATGCCTAAGTGATCCTTAGCAAAACTTTTTTCTCCTGTCCACTACATGTTTAGGAGTTTAGCAGGCTACACAACCCACCAAATAAAAGACAACTAGTATATATTCTCCTCAAATATGGTAATGCGATGTACCAAAGAAGGAAAGCATTAACTTTATTTTTGTCTGGGTAATAAATTCACATGGCTCAAACTCTAAAAGAAATCAAAGGTACTCAATTAAAAGTTTCTCTCTCATGCTATGCCCCAGCCACCTAGCTCCTCACCCCAGAGGCAACCAACATTGGCCATTTCTTAGGCAACCTTCTAGAGAGTTAAGAACAAGGAAGTGTGTGTGATTCCCTTACCTCCTTTACACAACCGGTGGCCTAACTTACGGGCTTCCCAGGTGGTGCAGTGGTAAAGAATCTGCCTGCAATGCAAGACTCAAGTTCAATCCCTGGGTCAAGAAGATTCTCTGGAGTAGGAAATGGCAACTCACTCCAGTATTCTTGCCTGGAGAATCCCATGGACAGAGGAGCCTGGTGGGCTACAGTCCACAGGGTCACAAAGAGTTGAACACAACTGAGTACACATGGCCTAACTTATACCACTTGTAGTTAGACTCTTAGGCACTTCTCCCTCTGTGCTATGGACAGGAAATAGGCTTCTTCTTGTGTGTCTTTTTTAATAGAACAATAGTAGCTTCCTCAAGTGCTGTGCTTTGAAGGAGTTTGACGCCAGCAAACTTGGAAGGACAGTATTTTGTGATTATTTTTATGTCTGTTACACTCATCTATTTCTCTTCTATGTCTTATTGTATCTTCTACATGCCTCTAATATAGGAATTACCACACTTTATACTTGGGAAGGGTGTCTGAGGGTAGGTACCCTGTCCTTTCATGTACATAATGCACGATATGCCTACCCAGCACAATGCACAGCATATAATTAGCATTCAATAAATATATACTGAAAGAATCCTGCAGCAGAATTCCCAATGCTTAGGGAGAACAAGAGAGCTTTTCATATTCCTGAGTCAGCTTCTTCCCTCCATGCAAAGACAGACTTCACTGACCCTGGAACTGTAGATTTGTAATGAATGTGTATTTGAAACACATGTGACAGTGTTTCCCTGTCCCTGTTAGAATTTACAGCAATGCCATCTGTTATTTGACCTGCTTGAGAAAAAATACTCAGGACCCCATCATGGGCCTGATCAACTAGTTTCCAATCACTGCCATCTAAAGAGAAAATGGTTGTATAAGCATGTGATTTCTGAAACCAAAGTGGGGTGAAGAGGGAGGTCAGGTGATGGTGGGAGAAAACTTGAACGAAAACAGTATGAGTGAAAAAGAAAGTTTATGATTGTTTAAAAAAAATCCAGTGAGTGAGAAAAATTAACAAAGAAAGAAAATTTCAATTGAACGTTACTCATTAAGAGCAATGCTAATCATTACTGCTAATGCTGCTAATCATTCTCAAATCTCTTGTATTGCTTACACTTTCCACCCAAGTACTGCCATCTACAGTACATGGAGGAATTATGGTTTTCTTAAAGGGGCCAAATAACTGAAATGAAAGCATGGCATATTATATAGGCTTTCATTTCTGTACCCTTTAAACATATGCATTCATCAAAGTTATATGGTATATTTTCTCTTTATCACATGTAAAAAAAGGCAATAATACTCAATGGGCTGGTTATTAACTTTTAAAAATTAATGTTGTAAAGCTACAGCTTATGGACTAAGTCTTCAAATAACGCGTTATGTATCTATGAACAACAAAGAAAACATAATTTATAATTTGAACTATAATTTTAAGAAATGTTTTAAATATGCCCCAATTTCCATTTATTTCATTTTGCTGTGAGATACAAACTGGGACTCTCTAAGAAGTAAAAAGAATCTCTTATTTTTGGTGGGATTCCTCTTTTCTGACCAGTAGGTTAGCCTAGGGATAGACAGGACATAAGAGGAAGAATATAAAAAGCAAACAGACTAACTTAGATTTACAGACAAAAGCAGAAAAACCTAAATGAAGATATCCCAGACCACAGATGGCTTTCATGCTCCCAAGAGGACTTTATACCAATGTGTTATGTTATTATAACAGAACTTTTAAGGTAAATAAGCAGACTTCATTAGAACTATTTTTTAGAGTAAAAAGAAAAAGAAAATGTGATTTTGGAGATAGATAAACATACTAGTGGGCTTCCTTGGTGGCTCAGTGGTAAAGAATCTGCCTGCCAGTGCAGGAGACACAGGTTTGATCCCTGGGTCAGGAAGATTCCCTGCAGCAGGAAATGGCAATTCACTCCAGTATTCTTGCCTGGAGAATTCCATGGACAGAGGAGCCTGGTGGGCTGCAGTCCATGGCATGGTGTTGCAGAGTCAAGACATGACTTAGCAACTAAAACAAAAAGCCAATAATATTAAGAAGACAATGAAAAATTTTCTGCTTTGTTTAACCAACTATTCTCAACTGGGTATAAAATTTCATATTTCCTCTCAAATTACATCACATTAAGGTTGCCATGTGTTGATAAAAGAAAAAGAAATTAGGTGCTATTTATTACTTTCTCTCGACTCTTTACCCTGTATCTCCTAAGTACTACTTGGCTACATGGTGCTATTTGAATAGTGTGGATGTGGAATCAGCCTCTCTTCTTTCCCATCTCCTAACTCTAGCTCTCAAAACCTAATTGTGTTGACTCAAATTAAATGCCTATGTCTCCATAAAGCATTCTTTGATTCCTCCTTAGCTAGAAGTAGTTTTCTTTAGCCTATGCATTTTTTTTTAAAAACTCTTTCCTTAAACATTTCTTAAGGTCCTTATAAATATTCTACATATTAAGAATTTAAATATTTACAGGATTATAAACTCCGTGACAAAGAAAGAAATGCATTTTGTTCATCTTTGCATGTCGTAATACCTAGCACAGTGCCTGGCACAGAACAGGAAGTCAATCTAATAAATAATAAATGTTTACATTTGAAAGTTAAGATGGCTCATAATAAACCAAACAGTTCTTTTGAGAAACATCATAGCACAAAAATCAACAATAGAGGGTCTTCAGTAAATACTTCTTGTACAAGTAAAGCTAAAACTATGGCAACTAATGTAAAATATACATATTTAAATTCATAGGTTTTATGAGAGTAATAATTAAGTCATAATAATTGGCATTAAGTCACCAGCATTCTAGTGACAATGCTGCAGCTTGTTAGAACTTTGGTCAGGCTAAGGTATGTGATTCACCAGGAGCTAAATTTCTTAAGCTCTTTTCTAATCATACTTTAATTTATAGATTAGGCAGGTTGTACTGTTGCCAGAGAGATGTCACAACTACCAAAAAGGAAAGCATAAACAAATTTAAAAATATGTGAAATGTTGAGAGGAAAGGCAAGTATTAAAAAGAATCCTTAGCTTAACGTTGACTAACTTTGTTTCTTGGGGCTCCCTTTACTGAAATAGAAAAATGGCCTATCAAAGTAGCCAAGCCCTTGTAGATTTATTCAGAATACCTGGTAAGTTTATGTATGTGGTATGTGATACTCTATGAAAATAACTGTAAGAGTTTCCATTAAAACAATTAAGATTAACACACTTAGAAAAGAGGAACAGAAAACAGATGCAGAGACATATAAAAGAATTAATTTCTGATACTAGCAAAATCTACATGAAAAGTAAATTAGATGTGAACATGGATATATACAAAAATTAGCCAACAAGAATTACAATTAAGCTAAAAGAGAAACAGATGAAACGACATTATTCCTCTAACCCTGAACATAATCAATTTCACACAATCCCATAATATACCACAACCTAGAAAAAGGAGCTTGTGGTCAAAAACACCCACAAAAGAGCTAGATATAAATCATGTCATTTGAAAACTGGGATACACGTGGAAGAACCAAGCAGACAACAAACAACAGGGAGGGAACATTACTGTAATTAGCAGCTTTGGGGGAAGTTATAACTACAAAGATAAACGCGCTACACAGATGACAAAGTCCTTAAGTGGTTTGTTTTTTAAATAATGTTTCATGCTCATCAGGTATTTTCTGATATAGGCTATAACATTGTTCTCCATTGGAATTTTAGGAAGAAAATAAATTGGAGAGGTTGCATTATACAGTGTTTAGGGCACTAGACTCAAAGTCAGATTTCCTGAATTCTAATTTCAGCTCATTTACTTACTAACTGTGTGACCTTAGAGATGTTACCTAACCCAAGTCTCAGTTTTCTCAGCTATAAAATGGAAACTAATACTAGCTCTTCCTTGAGAGGAGGATTTGTTATGATGATTAAATACCAATTTACTAAAATATAATTTATAAAGCACCTTTGATATATATCTCACAATAAGCATTAAATAAATGTTTGCAATATAAAATCTGTTGTAAATAGTTGAGATTTCATCTGATTTAGGAAAAAGTTTGGCCCCCATGAGTGAGAAGGTCCCCAGATATCATGATAACACTAGGCAGAACTTTCAAAGTTCTTTATTTTAGAAGAAGCTCTGATTTGGAAAACTCAGCAGTGGCCACAGGACGGGTAAAGGTCACTTTTCATTCCAATCCCAAAGAAAGGCAATGCCAAAGAATGCTCAAATTACCATACAATTGCACTCATTTCACACGTTAGTAAAGTAATGCTCAAAATTCCCCAAGCCAGGCTTCAGCAATATGTGAACACTGAACTTCCAGATGTTCAAGCTGGTTTTAGAAAAGGCAGAGGAACCAGGGATCAAACTGCCAACATCCGCTGGATCATCGAAAAAGCAAGAGAGTTCCAGAAAAACATCTATTTCTGTTTTACTGACTATGCCAAAGCCTTTGACTGTGTGGATCACAATAAACTGGAAAATTCTGAAAGAGATGGGAATACCAGACCACCTGACCTGCCTCTCAAGAAACCTGGATGCAGGTCAGGAAGCAACAGTTAGAACTGGACATGGAACAACAGACTGGTTCCAAATAGGAAAAGGGGTACGTCAAGGCTATATATTGTCACCCTGCTTATTTAACTTATATGCTGAGTACATCATGAGAAACGCTGGACTGGAAGAAACACAAGCTGGAATC
>NW_011494613.1:1166209-1199368 GCF_000754665.1 Bison bison bison | reverse complement strand
CTTCTTGATGAAAGTGAAAGAGGAGAGTGAAAAAGTTGGCTTAAAGCTCAACATTCAGAAAACTAAGATCATGGCATCTGGTCCCATCACTTCATGGGAAATAGATGGGGAAACAGTGGAAACAGTGTCATACTTTATTTTTTTGGGTTCCAAAATCACTGCAGATGGTGATTGCAGCCATGAAATTAAAAGACACTTATTCCTTGGAAGGAAAGTTATGACCAAACTAGACAGCATATTCAAAAGCAGAGACATTCCTTTGCCAACAAAGGTCTGTCTATTCAAGGCTATGGTTTTTCCAGTGGTCATGTATGGATGTGAGAGTTGGACTGTGAAGAAGGCTGAGTGCCGAAGAATTGATGCTTTTGAACTGTGGTGTTGGAGAAGACTCTTGAGAGTCCCTTGGACTGCAAGGAGATCCAACCAGTCCATCCTGAAGGAGATCAGTCCTTCAGTTCATTGGAAGGACTGATGCTGAAGTTGAAACTCCAATACTTTGGCCACCTCATGCGAACAGTTGACTCACTGGAAAAGACCCTGATGCTGGCAGGGATTGGGGGCAGGAGGAGAAGGGGACGAGAGAGGATGAGATGGCTGGAGGGCATCACCGACTCGATGGACATGAGTTTGGGTAAACTCTGGGAGTTGGTGATGGACAGGGAGGCCTGGCGTGCTGCGATTCATGGGGTCGCAGAGAGTCGGACATGACTGAGCGACTGAACTGACTGCTTTGACTTTATTTTCTGACCTTCTTTTTCTCTTCCCCTGTATGATTTCTAACTCTGCCTCTATAATGCAAGTTAAAAGACAGTTATCCAGGAAATAGCACTATCCTTGATCAAGTTTCCTAAGTGTTCATTTCCTCGAAATCTGCCACGCCCCACAGGAAATGAGAGGGGAAAAGAGGATATATATCATTTCATATTAGGTATATGACAGGAAGCGTTAAAGTAGATGCTTGGGTGGTGTTTGAAGTCTCAGTGTGCTCAGCCATTCAGTCCTGTCCAACTCTGCAATCCCATGGACTGTAGCCTGCCAGGCTCCCCCATCCATGGAATTTTCCAGGCAAGCATAATGGAGTGGATTGCCATGCCCTCCTCCAGGGGATTTTCCTGGCCCAGGGATTGAACCTGCATCTCCTGCACTGGCAGGTGGATTCTTTACCACTGTACCACCTGGGAAGCCCCTAAGAAGTCTCAATAAAATAATGTAAAATCAAGAAGAGCTCCAACATAGAGGTGCTGGTGTGATACATAAAGAATACTATAGTGAAAGTGAAAGTGACATCGCTCAGTCGTGTCTGACTCTTTGTGACCCTGTGGACTGTAGCCCGCCAGGCTCCTCTGTCCATGGGATTTTCCAGGCAAGAGTATTGAAGCCATTTCCTTCTCCAAGGGATCTCCCCAACCCAGGGATCGAACCTGGGTCTCCTGCATTGCAGGCAGATGCTTTACTCTCTGAGCCACCAGGGAAGCATGGACTATACAGTCCATGGAATTCTCCTAGTCAGAATACTGGAATGGGTAGCTTTTCCCTTCTCCAGGGGATCTTTGCAACCCAGGGATCGAACCCAGGTCTCCTGCCATTGCAGGCAGATTCTTTACCAGCTGAGCCACAAGGGAAACCAAAGAATACTATAGTAGAGCCTTTAAATAATTTATCAACAAAAATATCAAGTAGAGAGCAGGCTATGGCCTCATTCCTAATTAACAATCTCTAGAACATGAATAATAAGAAAAGTAAACTTGAAAGGTTAACACAAGGAGGCAAGTGTCACCGAGACCCACGACATTGGAAAGGTATGTTCTATTCTAATGATGCTATTGTGGTCGACACACAATGATGCTTTCCTAATACAGATTACAAAACAGATACAGACACAATGTACAGCAGTAACGGGAAATGTCACCTCTCCTGGCACTGGGGAGAGGTTTCATTCTGGTAAAAGTAGAACACCTGATAAATTGATACCATATTGACAATTTCTCAGAAAGCAGAGGAAATGACAGAGAAAACTGCTATTTAGGACTGACAGGGAGGAAACTGTAGGTGATGCAGGAGTGACAAATGCTTGCTTGCTTGGACTTTGTAACAGCAAAGGAAGGAAATCTTTCACCTGTGAGGACCTCAGACTCAGACAGAGTAAACGTCAAAGTGTTCACAGATTAGATGGAGATATGGGTTGGAGGTGCAGCAACGGAGACCCAGGACAACCAAGAAATAATAATTATAAATTTAAAAAACAGTAAATAATAGGGTCATGCTAAGTTGGACTGAGGGTGCCAAATGCTCTACAGAAGTCAGGGAGTCAGGACAGGCCTCATCAGTGAACCTGGTGAGGAGTATCGATATTTCTCTTGACCTTTCCCTCAGGTAATTGTTGTTAAGCTTCTTGTTGCTTTTACCAAGTATGTTTGAATTTTTATTTTCTGAGTTTTGCTATGAAGTTCCTGAACCAGACCTGTAGTTACTGCTGAATATATGACAGCTTGGGGACTATTCTTTGCCAAGACTGGAGTTTGGACATAAGTTCTTACTGAATAATGTCTCTAAATCTTCCAGCTGTTTCTTAGTAAACATTATTGTTTCCTCTATGGATGCCTCTGGCACTTGTGAAATCCTCTGAGTCTGGAACTCATTAATCTCTGCTGTTCACATATTCAGGGCCAATGACTAGCTGTTATTATTATTTTTAAGTTATAGACAGCAAAAAAAAGTCATTTTATTTATGTTTCAACAGTTAGTATAATATTATGAAATGATGACTAAAAATAATAAATGTTCAAAATTATGTTCCAGCTGGAAATTCTGGTCAAAGACTGAATGAGAAAAGAAGTACAAGGCAAGGGGACGTGACTGAAAAAAAGTCATCTCAAATGAGTTCGTTTCTCCAGCCCTGGCTGAATTTCATCCTAAGGTACCAAGAAAACTTATATATACAAACAATCATGCAACCATTACTGGTTTTCTCTAAAGAAGGGAGGATAAAAGTCTGGAGATAAACAAAGATGATTGTGATTTTCAAAAAGGAAGGGAATATGGATTCTGAACACAACACCACCAGCTCAGAAAAGGAGCAAGACCAAGAGGGGGCCACCGTAGTACATGACCAAGATCATGGCACAGTAGGGGCGTTACACACGGCCTCCGGGACAGCCTCTAGAGGTGTGCCTGAGCATGCACATCACATGTCACAACAGAGTGGAACACAGATGTCCACTGCCATTACTGTGAGGTATTTCTAACCACATCTCTGTCTTTACACCCTCTAGACTCAAGCCCCAGAAGAGACTGCCCAACAGGCTAAGCATGGATCCTGTGTGTGTATCTTAGTTACAGGGCTGGGACCCGGGTGAGGTGACTGAGGAACTTATTAGCCTTGAACACAAAATATAAAGGGGCACCAAAACACTCACTAATCAAGATAAGTAGTCTGTTAATGCAGTATTTTTAAAAGTCAAAATTGATGCAAAAATCTATGATGAACAAAATATTAAAATTTAAAGAAAGCCACAAAACAGTACCATGCTGAAGAATTGATGCTTTTGAACTGTAGTGCTGGAGAAAACTCTTGAGAGTCCCTTAGACAGCACGGAGATCAAACCAGTTATTCCTGAAGGAAATCAACCCTGAATATTCATTGGAAGGACTGATGCTGAAGTTGAAGCTCCAACACTTTGGCCAACTGATGTGAAGAGCCGACTCATTGGAAAAGACCCTGATACTGGGAAAGATTGAGGACAAGATAAGGGGCAACAGAGGATGAGATGGTTAGACAGCATCACTGACTCAACGGACATGAGTTTGAGTAAACTCTGGGAGACAGTGAAGGACAGGGAAGCCTGGCATGCTCTAGTCCATGGGGTCACAAAAAGTCTGACACAACTCAGCAAATGAACAACAAAGAACAACAACAACAATGCCAGACTGTATTGGTGCCTGAGGCAAAAGAGAAAATCAATGCTACTGATCCTTCTTTCTTTAAATTTTTGTTATTTTCTTCATGGATTTTTTACATTAATTGTAATTCTTAAAAATACTGCAGTAAAATAGTCCTTAATTACTGAGGTTTTCTGGCATTCCCTGAAATGCTACAGATGAGATGAGTGACTCATTCTCTTCACCCCAAGCTCACACCTGCCCCTACTTGCTAGGGAGCAACCAGAGGAACTGTCAGCTGCCATTTTTGATTTCTCCTGTAGGAGGTGTGGCTCTAAAACAGGAAGTGAGTACGGATGCTCCTTTCTGCCTGGAACACTAATCTAGCCACCTCTTTCCTCTCTCCTTCCTTTTGATCTTTTGGTTTCAGTTTAGATATCACTTCTTCACTACTGATTTAGGTGTTCCTTCTCTGTCTTTGGAGAAGGAAATGGCAACCCACTCCTGTACTCTTGCCTGGAAAATCCCATGGACGGAGGAGCCTGGTAGGCTGCAGTCCATGGGGTCGCAAAGAGTCAGACACGACTGAGCGACTTCACTCACTCACTCACTCTCTGTCTTAGCATTTAATACAGTTCAGTTCAGTACTCAGCCATGTACAACTCTGTGCGACCCCATGGTCTATAGCACTCCAGGCTTCCATTTCCATCACCAACTCCCAGAACTTGCTCAAACTCATGTCCATCGAGTTGGTGATGCCATCCTACCACCTCATCCTCTGTCATCCCCTTCTCCTCCTGCCTTTAATCTTTCCCAGCATAAGGGTCTTTTCCAATGAGTCAGTTCTTCACATCAGGTGGCCAAAGTATTGGAGTTTCAGCTTTGGCATCAGTCCTTCCAATGAACACCCAGGACTGATTTCCTGTAGGATTGACTGGTTTGATCCCCTTGCAGTCCAAGGAACTCTCAAGAGTCTTCTCCAACACCACAGTTCGAAAGCATTAATTCTTCAGGGCTCAGCTTTCTTTATAGTCCAACTCTCACGTCCATACATGAGTACTGGAAAAACCATAGCTTTGACTAGACGGACCTTTGTTGGCAAAGTCACGTCTCTGCTTTTTAATATGTTGTCTAGGTTGGTCACAGCTTTTCTAAGGAGCAAGTGTCTTTTAATTTCATGGCTGCAGTCACCATCTGCAGTGATTTTGGAGCCTCCCCCCGCCAAATAAAGTCTCTGTTTCCATTATTTCCCCATCTATTTGCAATGAAGTGATGGGGCTGGATCCCATGATCTTAGTTTTCTGAATGTTGAATTTTTAGCCAACTTTTCCACTCTCTTCTTTCACTTTCATCAAGAGGCTCTTAGTTCTTTGCTTTCTGCCATAAAGGTGGTGTCATATGCGCATCTGAGGTTATTGATATTTCTCCTGGCAATCCTGATTTCAGCTTGTGCTTCATCCAGTCCGGCATTTTGCATGATATACTCTGCATAAAAGTTAAATAAGCAGGGTGACAATATACAGCCTTGATGTACTCCTTTCCCGATTTGGAACAAGTCTGTTGTTCCATGTCCAGTTCTAACTGTTGCTTCTTGACCTGCATACAGATTTCTTAGGAGGCAAGTCAAGTGGTCTGGTATTCCCATCTTTTTATAAGAATTTTCCATAATTTGTTGTAAGCCACATAGTCAAAGGCTTTGGCGTAGTCAATAAAGTACAAGTAGATGTTTTTCTGGAACACTCTTGCTTTTTAACACATCAGCATATCAAAATACTTATCACCAAATACTTATCAATGTTTCACAATTTGTTAGCATGCTGTAAAATGAACCTGGCAGAATGTGGAGTGAGACTGGGAGTGCAGTACTGAATAGTGAGCCTCAGAAAGACATATCCATGGCCTTAATCAGTGAATGAGATCTTATTTGGATAAAATTTCAAGTGTAATCAAGTTAGGGATCCCTGAGATGACATCATTCTGAATTATCCAGGTGAGTCCTGCATCCAATAACCTTGCAAGACACAGAAGGAAAGAAGCCAGGAGACAGATAAGGCAATCACATGAAGACAAAGGCAGGGGGAACTCAGACAAGTAGACTTTTAAGATCTTCTAAATCTAAGAATCTTTATTCTAGTCACTTCCTGCCTAGTGGAAAAAAGTAATAACAACAGGGTCCATGTGGAAAGCCACCACTTAGGAAAGTTTTTCTGCAGTGTTTCTAGAAACTGATACCTCTACTTTCCAGGCAATAGACAAAAGGAGATACATTTTGATACAAGCAAGTAAGCATACAGAAATTTACCAGTATATTCACTGTGTATTATAAAATTCATAGTACCAGCCTGTCTCTAGAAAATACATGAAGCTGTGTCTAGATGTGGAATCCATTCAAATGTCATGGTCACACAGGAAATAGTAGCTGAGCCAAATTATGCAGGTAGAGTCCAAACTATCTTCTGAGTGGCCATAAAACACTTTTCAAATGTAGAAAACACTTTCAAATGTTACAATCTGTTTACACCCAGAGTCTAAACACTTTTAAATGTAGGCCCTAGCTTTCATATATGTTTTATGTCACTTTGTAGAAAAAAATGTCACTATAAGTCCATCTCACTCTATCCTTAACTTGCTGTTAATTTACAAAAGGGGCTTAGAAAAGTCTGTGAGTAGTACTTCACGAGTTCTTGAAGAAAATGTAAATATTCCAAAATAATGAAGTTCCAATTTAATACCTATTTCCTAGTGGCTAATTAAAAAGGGGGACAGTACAACTAAAACAAAGAGATATATCTTGATTGTATGGCACCAAAGAGTGTTATTTACATCTCTAAATTACTTTTATAAGACAAAATACTATGGATAAAAAGAATTTTTTTTCCTACTAAAGTTTTATTTGCTGATCACAAAACTATTTTATTGAACACTCCAGTATATGGTGAGTTGGGTTGCACACAGATAATAAGTGGTAGATCCAAACCCCCAAGTTACTATTCTGCTGGTGTTAAAATAAGTTACCCTTGTAATAGGGAAGAACAAATCTAAATCCTTATTGTATTTGTTTCTTTTACATTGACCTCTGTATTCTATTGCTTTTGCTGCCTTCCCTAAAGGGATGTTGCCTGTAGCTTAAAGTATATATAATGGTCTATTTCTGGGAACCCTGCCTCCCACGCCTATATTAAACTAAAATCTTTAAGTTCACAGGAAACATCCTGGCCAGGCCCACCTGTGAATGGCTGCAAGAAAGAAAAAATTAGCACATCCCCTCTAAAGTCTGGCTAGAACCAGGAAATATTTGCAACAACTTACTATTATGCAGATGACACCACTCTTATGGCAGAAAGTGAAGAAGAACTAAAGAGCCTCTTGATGAAAGTGAAAGAGGAGGGTGAAAAAGGTGGCTTAAAGCTCAACATTCAGAAAACTAAGATCATGGCATCCAGTCCCATCACTTCATGGCAAATAGATGGGGAAACAGTGCAAACAGTGGCTGACTTTATTTTTCTGGGCTCCAAAATCACTGCCGATGGTGACTGCAGCCATGAAATTAAAAGACACTTACTCCTTGGAAGGAAAGTTACAACCAACCTAGACAGCATATTAAAAAGCAGAGACATTACTTTGCTAACAGAAGTCCGTCTAGTCAAGGCAATGGTTTTTCCAGTGGTCATGTATGGATGTGAGAGTTGGACTATAAAGAAAGCTGAGTGCCAAAGAATTGATGCTTTTGAACTGTGGTATTGGAGAAGACTCTTGAGAGTCCCTTGGACTGCAAGGAGATCCAACCAGTCCATCCTAAAGGAGATCAGTCCTGGGTGTTCGTTCATTGGAAGGACTGATGTTGAAGCTGAAACTCCAATACTCTGGCCACCTGATTCGAAGAGCTGACTCATTTGAAGAGACCCTGATGCTGGGAAAGATTGAGAGCAGGAGGAGAAGGGGATGACAGAGGATGAGATGGATGGATGGCATCACCAACTCGATGGACATGGGTTTGGGTAAACTCTTGGAGTTGGTGATGGACAGGGAGGCCTGGAATGCTGCAGTTCATGGGGTTGCAGAGTCGGACACGACCAAGTGACTGAACTGAACTGTTTTTGGGGGTTTTTTTTGGCTTTACTTCTTAATCCTTCTCTCTGTTCTATAAAAGAACTGGCATCCAAACTTGGAAAAAATGGCTTTGGGGACACCAGTCCACTATCTTCTCAGTCTGCTGGATTTACCAACAAAGTTGCTATTCCTGGCCCCAACACCTCGTCTCTTAATTTACTGGCCTGTTTTGTGTGGCAAGCAATAGAGCTTGAATTCAGTAACACCCTGAGCTTGTTCACCAGTTCAGTTTCTAAATTTATTTACTTATTCAAAATATTTACTACTACTGTACCATGTGAGAATGTGTTGGATAGACTATGAGGGTGAAAGATACATTGAGAACTGTAAGGAGTAGAATGACAAGTATAAAGAAAAAACATGTACATTAATAACTGTAACATAAGGTAAAGAGTGCCAAGTGATACAAGAAAAAGAGAAAATACTTTTCCAAGGAATTCCAAGGAGGAGAGACTAGTTTTAGCCTGAAAGAATAGCGTGGTTCAATCAGGGACAATTTTTGAGATATGCCTATGTGCCATCTCAAAGTCAGCTCAATAGAGGATGTGAGCAATGGAGTAGTGATGATGGTAATACAACATCTACTCTTAATTGAGCATTTACAATGTGGTCAACAATTAAAAAGCATTGTTTTATTTTTGTTGCTGTTTAATCATTAAGTCTCACCTGATTCTTTTGTGACCCCCATGGACTGTAGCCCACCAGGCTTCTTTGTCCATCAGATTTCCCAGGCGAGTATACTGGAGTGGGTTGCCATTTCCTTCTCCACGAGATCTTCCTGACCCAGGGATCAAAACTATGTCTCCTGCATTGCAGGCTGATTCTTTACCACTGAGCCACCAAGGAAGCCCATTCTTTTGTTTAATTCTCATTAAAATCCAATGAGTAGGCAGCCATTAAAAAGAATGAAATAAGACCATTTTCAGCAACATGGATGGACCTAGAGAGTCTAATACTAAGTGAAGTCAGACAGAGAAGAAATATCATATGACATCCTTTAAATGTGGAACCTAAAAAGAAACGATACAAATGAACTGACTTACAAACAGAAAGAGACTCACAGACTTAGAAAAGAATTCATGGTTGCCAGGGGGAGGGATAGTTAAGGACTTTGGAAAGGTTATATACACACTACTATATTTAAAATGGACAAGCAAAAACTGATTGTATATAGCACATGGAATTCTGCTCAATGTTAATGTGCCAACCTAGATGGGAGAGAGGATTTGGGGCAGAATGGATACATGTATGGCTGAGTCCGTTCACTGTTCACCTCAAACTACCACTACACTTTTAATTGGCTATATATACCCCAATACAAAATGCTTTTGGTGCTAAAAAAAAACTAAATTAAAAAAATCCAATGAGTAGGTATTTATCCTCCTTTTATAGATGAAGTTATCAGAGAGATGTAAGGTCACTCAATTAATAAATGATCGCTCATGGGTCAAGTACATAATGCCAAAATGTATGCTATGGCTAATATAAGGGATGCTTCTGATACAGCATCAAGTTATAGATCTAATGGGTAGCAAGGAAGAATTTTATTTGGCTCTAGTTGGGGAATAGGTAAGAAAAGGTAGTGAAGAAAATACAGTTGAGATAGGAATTTACATTTTGGAACTAGAATAGTGGTTTGCTTGGTCAATTACAGGATTCTTAACTGAAGGATAGTCTTGCCCCATGATATCTGGCAATGTCTAGAGACACTGGTATTCACAACTGAGAAAGGTGGGGAGGCAATGCTACTGGCATTTAACTGGGGAGAGGCCAGGGATCCTGATAAACATCCTACAATGAATAACATAACCCCACAACAAAGAATTATCTGGCCTAAAATGTCAGTAGTACCAACGTTCGTTGTTAAGGTAGAACCAGGAATGATGTACTTTAGAAAGTGAGTCAGAATGAAGGTGAAAGGTCAACACATGATGGACCTAAAATTATCATACTAAGTAAAGTAAGTCAGACAAAAAAAAAGACAAGTGTCACATGATATCACTTATATGTGGAATCTAAAATATAATACAAATGAACTTGCAAAACAGAAACAGACTCACAGACACAGAAAACAAACTTATGGTTACCAAAGGGTAAAGAGGGGTGAGGGGTAAATTAGGAATTTGGGATTAACAGATACACATTACTATATATAAAATACACAACCAACAAGTACCTAATATACAGAACAGGGAATGATATTCAGTATCTTGTAATAATCTATAATGGAAAATAACATAAAAAAGAATATACTACATATAAATGAATCACTTTGGTATATACCTAAAACATAAATCAACTATAAGTCAATTAAAAATTAATTTTTTAAAAAAAGAACGAAGATGAAAGGGGTAGTGGGTTAATTCAGCACACAAAAAAGAAGAAACTCTGTAGCTCAAAGCTGGCCAATTAGAATGAGAAGCAAAAGGAAAGAACAAGAGAAAGAGAGAAAAAAGAGAGAATGAGAGAGAAAGAAAAGGCTGTAGTTGGGGGGTGGGGGGCGGGTAGAGAGAAGAATACTCTTCTTTTTACAGTTTCTGATGCATGGAAAGAAGTAAGAACAGAGCGTATAGGAAAAGAAAGCCAAATGAAAGTCTTTTTTTCAGAATTAAAAGTATAAATAGGAGAATCAAGAACATACTCTTCCTAAAGGAGGCTAGATGTAAGAGCTTGAAGTTACACTGTTGTGCTGAATGAACAATGACAGGAATGTACATAGAATACTCTTTTATCATAGCAAATATTACAAATAATAGCAAGATATTTTGGTGAGGTTTGTGGGAAAACAAAAATAACACAAAAAACCCAAGGGATTAAAATAGATTGATCTATTATAAATTATTAAAAAAAAATTTTAATACTAACAAAACATGTCTATTACATATATTTTAAGAATAAGTGAGTTTAAAAATATAATAATCTAACTTTAAATTGTTTAACTAACCTGGCTTTCTGGACCAAGGTGGCCAAGGTTCACCTGCTTTACTAAGAATAAATTCAGGAAGAAGCAAGATTTTCTAAATTAAAAAAAAAAAAAAGAAAGAAAACTAAGGGAAAAAAAAATGACCTGTATTTTTCTATATACCAAAAGTATATAGAATTTCTATATACCAAAATTTCTATATACCAAAGTTCATGAAAAAAAGTGAAGTGTTACTTGCTCGGTCATGTCCAGCTCTTTGCAACCCCATGGACTGTAGCCCGCCAGGCTCTTCTGTCCATGGAATTCTCTGGGCAAGAAGACTGGAGTGGGTAGCCATTCCCTTCTCCAGGGGATCTTCCTGACCCAGGGTCTGAAGACCTCTCCTGCATTGCAGGTGGATTCTTTATCTGGGCCACCAGGGAAGCCCTAAGCAATAGGAAAAGGCAAATTGGGAAAATATCTACAATAAATACCATAAGGGCCAATAAGTTAATCTACAAAGAGTGCATACAAAGTAAATAAATATTAATAAGCCCAACAGAAAAAAGCATAAACATATGAACTTAGAAAAATGATATGAATTCAAAAAACTGTTAACAAACATATAAAAATGTCAGTCTCATCATTTATTTTCTAAAACACCTAAAAATATCTAGATTCAATACAATCCCTATCAAAATCTCAGATGGCTTCTTTGTAGAAATTGCCAAGCTGATTCTAAAAATTCACATGGACTCAAAATAGGCAAAACAATCTTGAAAAAGAAAAAGTTGGAGGACTTATACTTGCCAATTTCAAAATCTACTACAAAGCTACAGTAATCGCCTCAGAATAAACATTAAGATCAATAAAACAGAACTGAAGGTCTGTTAAAACCTTCATTTTTGTGGTCAATTGATTTGGGGAGGGTGGGGGTTGGAGGGAGGGTGTGGTAAACTGGTTTTTAAAAAGAGTTCTAAGGTAATTCAATTGCGGAAAGAATTGCTTTTTCAACAAATTATGCCAGACAACTGGATATCCATAAACTAAAGAATGAAGTTAGGTCCATACTTTATGCCATATATAAAAATCAGTTCAAACTGATCAAAGATCTAAATATAAGAGCTGAAACTATAAAACTGCAGAAAACAAGGCACAAATTTTATGATCTTAGATTAGGCAATGGTTTCTTAAGATATGAAAACAACAGGAAAATAATAGATAAACTGGACATTATCATCATTCAAGATTTTTGTGGTCCCAAGGACACATTAAGAAAGTAAAAAGAACCATAGAGTGGGAGAAAATTTTTACAAATTCTATATCTGATAAAAGTTCAGTACCCAAAATATATATAAAAAATTCTTACAACTCAATAATAAAATTAACCCAATTTAAACATGGGCAAAAGATCTGAATAGCCATTTCTTCAAAGAAGATAAGCAAATAGATAATAAGCGTATTAACAGATGATCAACATCATTAGCCAACAGGGCACATCAAAACCACAATGAGATACCACTGTACACCCACTAAGATGACTAAGACAGTAACAACTGTGAGTGAGAATATGGAGAAATTAGAACCCTTATATATTTACTAGTGGGAATGTAAAATGGTGTGGTCACTTTGGAAAACAGTCTGATAGTTCCTCAAATGATTAAACAAAGAGTTACCATATGACTTGGCAATTCAATTTCTAGATATACAGCCAAGAGAAACAAAAATACATATCCACACAAAAGTCTGTACACAAATATTCATATAATTGTTATTCATAATAACCCCAAAGTAAAAATAATAAAATTGATAAATGTATAAACAAAATGTGGTGTATCTATACAATGGTGTATTATTTGATGATAAAAAGAAATGAAGAACTGATACATGCTATAACATGGATAAACCTTGAAAACATGCTAATTAAAAGAAGCCAATTGCGGTGATCATTTCAGTGTATACAAGTATCCAATCATTTCATTGTACACCTGAAACTACGGTGTTATATGTCAATTATACTTGAATTTAAAAAAAGAGAACGAAGCCAGAGACAAGAAGTCACACATTGCACAATTCCATATATGATTTGATCAAAGGGGCTATATTTCAGGATAGCAATTTGACAAATGTATCAAGAACCTTAAAATGTTTATTGCTTTTGATTCAGAAATCTGAACATATTATGTCATAGATTCACATCCAAGATATTCTTCACACCACTATTTTTAATATTAAAATATGAAACAACCGAAATATTGAATAAGAGTGTGGCTATATAAACAACAGTTCCCAAAACAAATTCCATAGGAAGTCTCACCAGATGGGAAAAGCCAAAAACAAAATAAAATCTCTACTCCTTCTCCCATTCTCTCTAGATATAGATATGGGAAAAATTGAATGATACCAAAAAAAAACTCAGAAATACACCAAAATGTTAATACTGAGTGGTAAGACTGTGTATTTTTTATTTTTTCTTAGACATTTTATTTGCCAGATTTTCTAAATTAACATATTAAAAAAAGCTTTAAAAAGTATCAATAACATCAAGAATTAGTTTACATCACCTCAACTAAACAACTAAATAAATTTAAGGAATCAGTATTTCTCAAAAGTGGAAAGTCTAAAGACAGGAAATTAAGCTGAGATTGCACCTCTCTTCAGTTCCTCTCAAGAAAATGCTAGAGCACTCAGAAAAACCACAGCACCCTCTTTTGGAAGAAATGCATTGCTGTTCATGGGGAGCCTGATGGAATCCTTAAGTTTTTTAGAGCTGAGAGTCTTTAAAGAATATTAAGCCTGGTCTTCTCATTTTATAAACAAGGAAATTGGGGTTCAAAAAAAAGAGATCACCCAAGATCACAAAGGGAGGTAGCAGCAGAGTTGGGAACAGAGCCCCACATCAGATCTTAACCAGAGTTTATTTTTCCTGATCTTTCCATTTTTTAGTCAATAAATTTTTTTAAAGACAAAAAATAATAACTCTTCCAATCTTTAGTAAGTATGAAGGCCTATATTCATTAGGCAATCTAGGCACCCAGCCATTTAAAAGTATTGTTTTAGAAAGACATGTCCATTCTTGCCTATTGCTTGACACAAATCAGAATAAGAATTTATAAAACTTCACAACTTCTGCATTTGTCTACTGATAATAGACATTTGTCTATTGATAATACCTTCTTCTAAAACAGTACATAACTCTTTCCCAAAATATAAAATACTATAGGTGTTGCTATTTTGGCTTTTCCCAAAATAATATAGGTATTGTTATTTTGGCTTTTATCATTTTCCTACTTCTAGATGTGAATAGTACCCTGCTTCCCTGACAGACAGTATTCTTTGAAATACCCTGTTTTTCTCATCATCTAAAGATGACTGACAAAAGAAACAAATGAATATTTTGATAAGTGAAAAGGATAAGGTATAGCTTTTATCATGAACAACACTGACAGTCGTTAAAGTATACAGAGCAGATATCCTGGCGATATTTTCTCTTGGCTGACAGTTTTCTACTGAAGAATCTATAAAGATAATCACTCATTCTTTTGACAATATTTACTGAGTAGTCATTATGTGCAAGGCATGGTTTTAAGTGCTTGGAATACAGCAGTGAACAAAAGGGGTAAGGTCCTTAATCTCATGGAACTTACATTCTTGGTAGGTGGGAAACTGTTAGGAAACAAAAACAAGTAAATGAATAAGGTGATTGCAAAGCATGAATAAAATGATTATCTAAGAAAAACATTAAAAAATAATCTTTTCAGTGTTATACACCCACTAAAAATGCTCATCAGTTTCATGGTGGCATCTGAGCCAGTTCTATTAAGATGTAATGTGAGTGCTCGCTTTGGCAGTACATATACTAAAATTGAAATGGTACAGACAAGATTTGCATGGCCCCTGTGCAATGATGACACACACATTCGTGAAGTGTTCCATATTTTTACCAAAAAAATAAAAAGATGCAATGTGATGTGGTCATGAAGCCTACAGTGTGTGACTTGCTCTGCTCAAGAAAACTGGAGGAGGGGAACTGTTTTGCTCTTTTTATCAGAAACTCAGTAGGCATGTCTTAGTCTTCCAGGGATTTAAATCAATCTATTTATCCAATACCTGAATTAGGCAACATTTAAGGTGTTTCTAGATAGTCACACATGTATATTTTTCAAGACAATTAATACTTATTAACATGAGCCTCTTCCTCCAAAACTGTGTCACTGTCAGAATTACTAGTTATTTTTGCTACTCCTGCCAAATTCCCAATCTAAGTTTTTGCTATGTGCTGGTCAACACATAACTAGAAGCTAAAAGTTAAAAATAAAAACCACCCAGATGTATCTGAAATCAGATAAATTTTGTATGACCTATGTGTGGCTTCTCCTCACCCACTTTCTGGATAAAATATACTAACCGAAATCAGAGAATGAGATGAAGCATCTTCATGATCCAAAATTAAAAACATTCTGTGAATGGTGAAAGAAAGCATACAGCTGTCTTCTGACAAATAATTAAGAGACCCTTTACTCTTCATAAATAGGAACATCTTTCCAGTTACTCAGACAAAAATCTTTCTTCTAGCCAATAAGGTAAAAATTTCAATTTATAACAACTAGTCAATTTCTTCATTTGTGCATGTGTATGTGTGCATGCATGCATACAGGTGCACATACACAATTTTACAACTTTTAATTAATACTGCAATCAGGATATAGAACAATTCCACCAGAGATCAGTTTTTAATTTTTATAACTAGACTCATTAATATTTTAATACTAGCATGTAGTTTTAATTTTTACAAGTGAAATTTAAAGATCTTACCTGTTCTAGAAAGAGTGTTCTAGCAAAAAATGAGAGAAGACAAACTGGTAAACCCTGAAATTAGAAGAAGGGCAGCAGAAAAGTAATAAAATACACTCGATATTGGTATAGGGAATGTAACTTAACTCTGAGTGTAGATGAGAAGTGATTGAAAGAAAAAAATTGGGAAGTTTCTGACAAGGAAATGAATAAAAATGGCCTCAATGTGAAAGGGTATAATTAGGGTTTGCTGTGATGAATATCACTACTTCTTTCACATTCATTAGGAAATTTGACTGCTCTGTCAGCACTTTCAGACACTGGAAATTTAGGAGGAGGAATGATATAGCCATTAAGTTTGAAGGTCTAGAACTATACTGTTCAATATATTGGCTACAAGTTACTACTGAGCACTTGAAATAGAACTAATCAGAAATGAGATGTACTGGATTTCCATGAAAATTACTATATAAATAGAATATAAAATATTTCATTAGTAATTACTAAAGTATTATTACATGTTGAAATGACATTTTGGATTACGATGGGTTAATAAAAAAGCTAAAGTTATTTTACCTAACAGGTGAACTTTTTACTTTTAACATTTTTAATGTGGCTACTAGAAGATTTTAAATAACATTATATTTCTATTGGATAGTGCTGATTAGAATGTCCCTCTAGAATGTCACTGGTCTGTTCTGTGAAAACCACTTCATACAGGCCAACAGCACTGTAGGAAAAGACTTGTGATATTCAACAGCCTTGAATGAGTCAGGCAGAAGTGGTCATGCCTACACACTAGAGTTCAGTCAGTTTTGGCAGAAATGAAAATACTGATCAAGAGAGAATAGGTATAAATATAGATATCTGTAGTCTATTTTGAAATGCATAAAAAGTCCACATGAACTTATAAATGGACAAAAGACAGAAAAACAGACACCTAAAGAAGAAAGTATAGTAAAATGGTAATGGTAGAACCAAAGAGCTGAGTATGTAGATATCCACTATAAAATTCTTTAAACTTTGATGTATTTTTTAAATTTTCATAATAAAATGTTAAAAAAAAAAAAACCAACTAACAGGAAGGTTGCAGTTGTATGGAACAGTAGAATAAGGATAGAGTTGGGGGGGTTAGGAGCCCATTGACAGATACTCTCTCTGTTAAAATGTTGTATACTTTGCATTTCTTTCTCGGTGGAGAACAATGATGTCCTTGGTGGAGGACAAAGATCTATTTATGTATTTATGGTAATACCGAAGGAGATACTTTTTTTCTGATGACTATAGTTCTTAACTCTTAAAATCTGATTTCTGTTTTCAGGAAGTAAGGCTTTTGGTAAAGTGTAAGGGCTTTTATATAATGCTCAAGAACTTTTTTTTTGAGAGTAGAGAGTAGAAGGGCCGTGACAAAAACATTTCAGCCTTTATCTCATGTGTTGATTGATGTAACATGCCCCAAAGGTGCTAGGTGTCCTTAGGTAAATAGTCTGGCAGTATATTCTTGCTTAGCATATTAGGCCCTTATCCCTAAAGAAAAACAATCACCATAAGAGGCCTCCATGTGATATTAATAATCCTAATACCAGGAAACTTTGGGGTTAAAAATAACACACTAAATGCAATACATTCATGAGTTAGAATTTGAGCACTGCTAAATGGCAAACAAATGGCAAATACATAATCTCTAGAGGGGAAAAATGTTTTGATCAACCCTCTCAGTGAACAATGGCACACTGATAAGTAATTCATATAAATTATGTATCTTAAAATGGATAGGGAATGGACCTTGAGAAATAATCCAGTTTAGTTCCATGGTCTCAGGAACACAAAAAACTTAGGACTCTCACTTTCAAAAGGAGAGGACTGAGGCCCAAAGAAGCTCCACTGTCTTACTTACAGTCATCCAGTCAATAAATGGTGGGGGAAGGGGTACAGTTTTCCTGCCATCTGATAGATCATGGTGCTGCTAGTCTACAAACTTATGATAAAGATGAGAGGGATTTCAAGTTAGGGGTAAACACTTAGGAATGATCTTTACAATGAGCTACAAAGGTTCAAACTTGATGCTGATTGGTGGGGATATAAAGTTGCATTAAAAAACTATGGGCCCAAACACTGTGGACCTGGCCAGTACCTGCCAGAGGTCCCAATCAGTCAACAGTGAGCTACTGAAAGACTCTGACGTTACATGTTGACACTATCTTACCCCTAACTTTAAAGCATGGCCCTGTTCTCACTAGGGAGGGAAGGAAGCAGAACACTAGTATCCTCCATCCCACTCAGAGAATTCACTAGCAGCATTCCCTCCTTCCTCTGCCATCTATGACCTCAAGGCTTCAGGGAAATGAAAAGCACTTGTTATTCACCAGAAACCCTGGAGAATCAAACGGTACATTGTCCCCAATAAGCACTACTATCAAAGTGATGTGAGATGGCTTCCAGAGTGTTTTGCACAAGCCTCAAAACACTTGAGTCAAACATCCATCCATTCAACAGTTTTTGCATACTCACCACAGGCCAGACACTGTGTTGGACACTGAGATTGCTAAAATGAAGAACAGTCCCTTCTATTAAAAAACTTAAGACAATTCAATCACATGACTGGTGCTATGACAGGGATGAAAGCAGGCTGCTTGGAGAGCACACAGACGAAGACAACGTAGTGGGAGAAAGAGGACCTCCTGGGCGGTGGGGCAGACAGAGAGATGGGGGAACTTCCTAGAGAGGGTTCCAAAGCTGAGCTATGAAGAGCGAGAACAAAGAACCACACTAAAGAGGCTGTGTGTACAAGGACACACAACCACGGTGATAGTAAGTGTGAACTCTTTGGCAGAGTATTTTCTGTTTTAAGATCATGTCAACAGCTAATTAAAATAAATGAACAGACACTGTTGATGGCTTTCCTTTCAATCCTGAAGCTGTTTTCCTCTGTTAAAAGAGCAGAGGTATTGGCAAGGTCCATAGAGAGAGAATGTAATAGAATCTTTTAAGATAAGCCTCTGGCATTAGACAACCTAGGTCTGCAGCTCAAATCTGACATTTACTGGTTGTAAATTTATCACAGGCAAGTTTCTTGAATTCTCTAACCCTCAGTTTCTCCATCTGCAAGGTGAAAATAATAAGACTCTTATGAGGATTAAATGAGATAATGTATGTATGGTACTCAAGAGTAGTTCCTGGCATGTGTGAAATTCTTAATAAGTGTTAGCTAAAACTAAGAAAAACAATATTAACAACATTATAAATAAACTGGAAACACCATAAATGTTTATTACTTCTGAGTAACTGGACAGAAAGAGTAGTTTGAACAATTAGGAAAATCTAAGAAATGTTACTTGCAGTTTCTGTGCAGAGTTATTGGTACAATTAACATGCTGATCGTATTCTGTCTGTAGACATTTATCTTTTTCTCTTATTTCCCCTAAGAGACTATAAAATCCTTCAGGAAAGAGACTATGCCTCTTTCACCTTTGTACTTTGAATACACTCTGTACAGGGCCTTAAAACAAGGAAGCTTTGATGAGTAATTGAAGAATAAAATGATTACAACATTCTGATTAATATAATTGGAATAAGTGGAGACAGACCAAATGATAACTGAGTTTGGTATCACTACTCCATGCTTTAAAAAATATACTGAAGTCATAAAGTGATTAGAATGTGATTTATTAAAGAAAAGAACAGTATTCTTAAGAAGTTACTTGGTGACTAAGAAGGCAGGAGACTTAACATATGCCTTTACTGTGAGCACAGAATTCAACATTACATCTTGTGGTCTATTGACCCATTTCTTTTTCAGTAGAAAACACTTTTTTTTCTCCTTTCTTTCACAAATCTCCCAACATTACTTTCCAGTAACATGATCATGTGGCATGAGCATCACCTTTAACAAAGGTTTAGGGTAGAAGAAAAAAAATTAAAAAGCACAAATGTAAGCAAGCAAAATGCTAAAATGTAAGTTGTTTCTCTGCAGGAAGTTTTTTGTGGTTGCCAGATTAAAGGAGATAACAGATACTATTTATGAACTACAAAGCTCAAGATTTAGTGGTTCAGAACTTAATGAACCAATTCAATTAAAAAAAAAAACTTTAGGTGTTCTAACTTTATTTTCAAGGTAAAATTTTCTTTTAACCTCAATATAAAATGAATTCTATCAAAAGAACATCTTTACACTAAAATCTGTTATTTAAGAATCAAGCAAAAGTGAATAAAATGTAAATCTACATTAATATATAATTTCTTTGCTCTTGTAGACTAATCTTAAGAAAGTACAAAGAGCATTTCACTATTTAAAATTACTCTTAATTTACTCTAAAAAGAATTCAGGATTAAAATGCACTAAGGAAAAAAAAGAAACAATTTTCAGTATCTGTTACAGCTTCTTGTGTAACAAGTGAACAGTAACTGATGCCTTAGAAAGTTCAAAAGATGGTTAAGTTTTAGGGTAGTATTTCCCCAAGTATATTTTGAAGGACTGCTGCTGCTAAGTCGATTCAGTCGTGTCCGACTCTGTGCAACCCCATAGACGGCAGCCCATCAGGCTCCACCATCCCTGGGATTCTCCAGGCAAGAACACTGGAGCGGGTTGCCATTTCCTTCTCCAATGCATGAAAGTGAAGTCGCTCAGTCGTGTCCGACTCTTCGAGACCCCATGGACTGGAGCCTACCAGGCTCCTCCATCCATGGGATTTTCCAGGCAAGAGTACTGGAGTGGGGTGCCATTACCTTCTCCGTCTGAAGGACTAGTATGTCCTTCAAAACGCTCTGTGAATAAAAGTTCCGTAGTCAAATAATAGATCCTCTTTTGGAAAATATCTGCTGCATACACTGTATTCTCCTTCCCTCCATACCTCTTGTTTTGGCTAATTCCTCCATCTATGAGGTGGACCTATCGCTTTCTACCCTCTCAGATACTCTACACTCCCATTCACTCCTTTTCTCTTACACAGTCAGCTTCAACCCTTCATCTGGATCCTCTCCTACCTGACCACACACCCCCTTCAGATACCACCCTATTCCTATACTCCTTGCCCCACTGTCCTGCCTCAATTTCCTTTACTCTTTGTAAAATAAGAAATTATATATTGTTTTCTGCCTTTGGTTCCTGTCACAGAGCTCCAAAAACCCTTATAATTTCCTAAGTGATAAAGGTACTAAGGTCATCTTTTGTTCTAATACTTGGACTTTGATCCCAGCTCCTGAAACAGAGCTTCTAAATCCCTTGGAATTTCCAGGGTGTTAGACGCATCTTTTATTCTCATGAGGTAGGCTCCTAGAGTGCTTCAGGATGGGGGCTGGTCACCAGAAAGACCAAGCCGTGTTTAGAAGCTTGAGATTTTCAGCCCAGCCCACTTCTATCCTTTAGGAGGGCAAGAGGAGCCAGAAATTAATTCTATGATGATGGATCATGCCTGTGTGATGAAGCCTGCACAAAAATCCTAAAAGGATGGGGTTTAAGAAAATGTTTGAGCTGGTGAACACATCCAGGTGCAGGGAGGGTGCTATATTTAAAATGTATCAAACAAATGTTATAGTAAAACAAACTTCTTTGGTTTTGAGTTATATAAATGTTTGGTTGTTCTGTGCTGTACTGACATAAAAATAAGAACACATGGAGAGGACAAAAGGGCATATTTTATGGTTTCTAAAGTGACACAAATAAACATAAATAAAGCTCTATCAATATTTTACTTTTTCTTTCTACTATTAAATCTTGGAATATCTTAATTTCTAAATGGGGTAGCAACAGCTTAAACTTTTAGATTTTTTTTTTTGGCAGGGGGCAGTGGGGCGAGGTGGAGAAATAAAGAGAGTGGAGTTGTTTCGTTCTGGAGCCTGAAAGCACTTAGGTAAGTGGCCACAGGGCACTCTCATTTTGAGACCAAGCCATATCCCATGAAAATCTGGAAAACGCTTTCCTTGGGTTGCCAAGTAAATGTTGGAGAGTTAAAGGAGAGAGAAAGGACACAAAATGTAAGTAATTTCAGGGTGTTAAGGTTCAGCAGGTATGGAACAGAAAAACCAATGGCTATAAATAAAAAAGAAAACAAATCTCAGGACAGCATGGAAAAGCAGCAAAACAAAGAACCAGTAGGAAAGATTACTACCTATTCCTTTACAGCAACACACCAAGATTACTGTCTTTTTATGAGAAATACATGAAGAATGGTCTCTACATGTAATGTATTTATAACCTTGCTAAAGAGAAGCCTTACATACTTGAGACAATCATCACAGAATTTCAAGTAATCTTTAAATCTAAATATAATCTTGCAGTTACATAAAGTGTGCAGATGTGCCAGTTTCACTAACACAGCTAAACTAGTGAAAAAACACAGGTAGAGCTAAACAAAACTCATGCAAAATAACCAAGTGTTCAGTATATCAAGTGTGGAAAAAAGTTAAGTTCTAAAGCTCTTCAAACCACAGAAAGGGTAAGTTCTTTTCTTTGCATTTCCACTGACTCTAAAAATAAACCTCTATTATTTTCCAGATTATAAAAGAAATATAAGCTCATTATTTAAAAAATTCTAACACGACACAAATGCATCATAATGAAAACCAACATTCTATATAACTATTCCCTTTGGAGGTAACAAGTGTTATCAGTTGGGAAATAGCTCCTATGGAAACACTTGAGACACAGGAACAGGAGAGCCACTCTGAACAAGTGGATACTATTACTTCAGTTTCTCCTTTGACTTGGACCCTTCATACTCCACTGCTAAGAAGAAAGAAAAGGAAAAAGAACATCCAAAACACATGCTGATCCTCCAAAACAGGCAAACCACAAAGATTAACCCGTGGGGGAAAAAAATCAAAGGTGACTGGGTAAAATCGTTATACTACGTGGCAGAAATAAATATTACTTGATTTTGAGAAATGAAGTAAAAGTACAAAAAATACTACCCTTTCCTTTTCATTGTCTTCAATAGTCAAAAAAGCAGATAGCACATTTTTCCTTCAAAGAAAATTGAAGCAGCCTACCTAATTAGCTAAGTTTTTAGTTTTTTAAAAATTAACATTGTACCAGCAACGAATTTTGCCAGAAGAAAGAAAGTACTTGAAAAAACACACAATTATGGGGTTTTGTCAAAGGAACATGGGAGAAAACAAAAAGCTCGTAGTTGCCAAAGCTAAAATAAGTGAGCAACAAAATAAAGTAATATTAGATTATAAACCAAGTATAAAATAAATATCCATGAGTTCATAATACTATAAATAAATTACTAAAGAAATAAGTAAGTAGGGGAGAACAGACAAATTTCTGGATCAGAAGAATTCCAAACAATTTGTGTAAATATTCTGCCCCCAAAGAGATGGAGTATGACCGCTCGCTCTTTAAGTGTGGGCTGCACACTGACTTCTTTCCAAAGATTACAGTATGGAAAGCGGGAAAAAAGAATAACTTCACAGTGGAGAAACCTGACAAACACTCGCACAACCAGGTGATTGAAGTTAACATCAACAGTAGTTAAGTTATGTTGATAGTGTCTACTTTCACTACAATGCTGTGGCAATGGCATTTTATCTCTGCAACCTTCTTCCCTCAAACCCATACCCTAGGCTAATCATGAGAAAAACATATAAATCCCAACTGAGAGACAGTCTACATAATACCTGACCAGTACTTCTCAAGACTGTCAAGGTCATCGAAATCAAGTAAAGTCTGAGAAACTGTCACAACCAAGAAGAGTCTAATGAGATACAACAATTAAATTTAATTTGGTTTCTTAAAAGGGACTCATGACATAAAAAGGACAGCAAGTGAGAACGAAGGGAATCTGAGCAAAGTATGACCTTTGGGTAAAGAAAATGTAGCCACACTGGTTCATTAATTGTAACAAACGTACCACACTAACAGCGGATGTTAATGGCGGAGAAAACTAGATATAGGCATATGGGAATTTCCTATATTCTTTTTAACTTTTCTCTAAATCTAAAAATACTCTAAAATAAAACCTTATTCATAAAAAGCTTTAAAAAATCTAAAAAAGGGGGGAAGAATATCTTTTTTTTTGTATGAAGAGAATAAATGTCATATCAATTTTTTCTGAATAAAAATAATGCCAATAAAAATAATATTTACATGAGATATAAGATGATGCTATACTTCTGAGTTGAATCAATAAACAGCCAATCTTTACTTTTTTTATCTTTGTAACTTAATCCTCCTTTTTATTACCCAATAAGCTTAAGCTTCCCATAGACTGTGTAACCAATTTCTTCATTTTCAAAATATATTTAAAAGAATTATATAGCAGCTTGAGATCCAAGCTGGGTGTCAAGTCATGATGGCAGTAAAGGAGAGTCAGGATATGAGCAGACTGTGGAAGCAACTGACTACTTTGAACACTGACCCTCTCGTTATTAGCAATGTGACAAGCTAACTTAATCTTTCTGCTCTTAGTTTCTTCACTGTAAAACAGAAATAATAATAGTATCTGCCTTATGGAATTGTACAGATTACATGAGATAATGCATTCAATTTTTAACACAGAGAGAAATCAAAGTATGTTAGCTCTACCTGTTGTAGTTCTCATCTCCAGGGTCAATGTTTACAATGAATAGGTTAAAATCATGAACAGAACCTGTAATTAGACACTACCCTGTGAGCATGAGTGACTGTGTGTGTGGGTGTGTGCGTGGGGATGGGCAAGGACTGGCTAAGGCCTGCAGCCTGACATCCTAGCACAAAGTGGCTCCCTAAAGCTAGGACTTAATTAGAATCAAAGTGTAAGGAACCAAATATTATAATGTCTATATGTCATTCTTTCTCTCTGATGACAAGTCAAAGTGATAACCAACCAGGTGATGGACACTGAAATGTAACTGATAAAACACTGCAAACAAGAATTTGGTATACTTAAAATGTTTTTACAACCATAGAACTACACAGCTTTGTGATTTTCCCTTTCAAGTTCTTATTTTAATAAAAGATTGATATCGATAAAACATTTTATGTATATTTTGTGGGGTCATTTTGGTCCATTTGAAGAGGAACTACTGTTTCCATTTCTCTTCCAAGCTTAAATCCAGTAAGATTTGCCTATTACCTCTTCCCTAAACAGATGAGAAATTTTTCAAGAGGTTTTCCTGCTATTCATAACATAATGTGTATATATCTTTTTCTGGAGTTGTAGACCTATTACATATAACTGCAAAGCTTCAATTGGAGAAGGCAATGGTACCCCACTCCAGTACTCTTGCCTGGAAAATCCCATGAACAGAGGAGCCTGGTAGGCTGCAGTCCATGGGGTCACTAAGAGTCAGACATGACTGAGCGACTTCACTTTCACCCGTTGGAGAAGGCAATGGCAACCCACTCCAGTGTTCTTGCCTGAAGAATCCCAGGGATGGGGGAGCCTGGTGGGCTGCCATCTATGGGGTCGAAAAGAGTCGGACATGACTGCAGCGACCTAGCAGCAGCAGCAGCAGCAAAGCTTCAATTAAGACTAATTCTATAACTTTATACACACAAGAAAGTTCTTGGTATTTATAGTTCAGACAAGACTGAGAAAAATGCTCTACTGACTGAATGATGTCATGTTGAGTTTTTAAGTTTCTTTTTTCACATTAAAGAAATGGTACTTGCTTTAATCACTTAACAAAATCCAAAGGCAATTCTGATACTCAAACTCACCTATGTCTTCAAATCTTATTTACTACAAATGAGATATATTAAGGATATCTGCTTTCCGACCAGATTTTTTTAACTGCAATGAAATTATAACTATAAAAATTTAAAACAAGATTTATTACTGCTATGAATTACTGTGGACTAGAAGTGAAAAATCAGCTTACCCATTTCCCAAAGAGATCAAGAAGCATGAGTCCTGTCACCAGGCCTTCTGACCAACTGGAGTGAGCATCAGTGATACTGAATTACTGAATCAGAGGCCTCTCTTAAGCTCATACATGTCTGATTGCTTTACTGCTGATGTTTATACAATTCATTCACAAGGATGCTGTGAAGGGCATGCACTGAACCATTAGGGCCCACAGGAGTAATCTGTTTGGCTTATGTTAATACATAACAGTACCTGTCCTGAACAGTTTGTTTCTATTTGAATTTATGAATTATGTGAATCCTACAAATCAATGAATCCTATAGTGGAAGTAACTTCCTTGGAAGAAATCTTGGAACTGGATGTCTTCAAACTTCTCCACTTTCTGCTCTCTCTCTCCCTCCTCGTCCCTAGCCTAGCTCCCTTGAGTATCTCTTTAGGAAAAAAGAAATGTTATAATGGGGTTATGGTGTGCTTATGAATGATGTGCAGGCAGATAAAAGTTTGGATCCCTGCTCATCAAGGATTGTGTTTTCATCTTCAAGTTTGTCAACCGAATTTACAGTCAAATTAATAGAGCACTTACTTCATGGTATGAATTTCGTGCACCAACTTCAAACCTCTTATTTTTCCTAAGCTTATTTTCCTTTTGTGCTCTTAAGTTTATTTTATTTTCTGTATGTTATTATAAGCATTTTATATCTCTTATAGAACAAAGCTGAGCAGAAAATAATCTATAAATAAATAATCTCCACTTCAGAGGGCAGTGAATACTTCATAAAATACCCAGGGAAAAAAGCCACATCTAAATGAAACAATGCAATAAAACCTAAGATCTGAATCGACTGATCTTAATTGTATCTGACTGGGAGAAAAATCAGCCTTTACAATGATGAAAGGTCTGAAATAGAAACTATTTTAAAAAGAAAACCATTTTTATCTTAAAATAAGTATCTTAATACAAAATTAATAATGAATAAAGTGGTATCACTGTAACAATAATTAAGTAAGAATAATTTATATAGCTTCAAAAACATATTTAAGTAAATTTACTACTCACTCTGGAATTGCTGCTCACCAGACTTAACAAATATTTAAAAATTTTCTTGGTTAAAGTGAGTACTCTACCTACCACATTCCTGAGATGCATGTTTTAAAATACTGTCATAGAAGTAAAGTACACACAATAATGATTCACAAAGACAATCTCACCACATCCTAAATAGTTATCACACAAAAATTATCAGTGACACAAGAGGAGAGTCAACTCGCCATTAAGATTTTGCCAGAGAGAAAACAGATACAGGAACGTGGCAACACTGTTTTCCTAACAATGACGTTTTCAGATATGTGATCACTTGACTAATGCAATTGGGGAAATTTCTGTTTCAAACACTATGCAGAGTATATCTTTTAGGGATATTTGGAAAGAAAATGACATGAGGCCAATTCATTACCGAAATTTTGCCTGATTTCCTCATCTTTCTACTTGCTTCCTTGATCACTTCACTAATAATATTACCCACTTTTCTGACAATTGATCATTCGCTTCTGACAATTGGTACATGTAAGAATAATTCTGAGTGGTGCATACCATTCTAGCGGTCACATGACAAGACAGAACTCTTATACATATCAAGCAGGTGAACTGGGTGGAATGGCACGTGGATGAAAGGAAGCACCTCCTCAGTTTGGTACTATTTGACCTAGGGCAACGTGACTTCTCTGACTTATCAAGTCATGAAAGATAGATAGTAAGAAAAAAACCCAAGAACCATTTTTTGTGTTCAGTGAATTCTGGATTGGCATCATCCAGTAATGCCTATTTATTTCCCCAAGTCACTTGGGGGAGTCACTCCTGACTAGCTAAAAGTAACTTAAAAATGAGGAGTCCAGATTAGGTCTATCACCCATGCCCAAGTAATAAATTTGGGCAAAGAAACAGGACTTCTTAAAATCCAAAGAAATAGGATTAAATGCCACTTAAATCCCAATGAAATAGGATTTAAATGCCACCAGATGAGTTGCCTTAAGAGTTTCAGTCCAAGTTTATGGTTTCCACTGATTAACAAAAAATCTTCAGGCTTATAAATACATACTAACAGTGACTTATTTGGGTGATTATTTCAGATGCCTTATAAAGAAACATGCAATTCCAGTGCTTTGATATTCCACATAATTACTTTCAATCTCAGGTTTTCCCCAATTAACATATTCTCTTTGGATCATTTAACAGAGTTTTTTTTGAAGTTATTCTCTAGGCACAAAATGACTTTACTCATTATAATGCTAATATAACTACTTGATAACATAGCTGTTGGTTATGGAAACTTGACAAACTTCTATTTTGAAAGTGGAAGAAGTATATTATTCTTAGGACAGGTTTCAGTACTGTAAAATAAGTTTCATATATCTAGTTTAAAAAATAGATTCTTACTCGAAGAATCATTTAGACATCTAATAATTTTGAGTATGTGACTTCTATAATTGCTTGTTTTTGTAAAGCAGTATGAGTGCATTTCAGAAGAAATGTCTTTCTATAATAGTGGATCTCAAAATGTGGTCCCCAAACCAGCAGCATTAGCATTACCTAGGAACTTTTAAGAAATATGAATTCTCAACCCTAACCTAGAACTTCTTAATCAGGAACTCTGGGTGTAGGGTCAGAAATCCTCTAGGTGAGACTGATGCACATTAAAGTTTGAGAATCAATATTCTAAAATATAGCAGAAACATTAGTAGTTAAGTTTAAAGATTTTAAATTTTCTTTTCTTTAAAAATATATGAATTTAAAAAAGAAATCTAATGAGTACTCATAAATATATATAATTCTATAAAGTAAAAAGTGAAGTCCCTTCCTGGATTAGAAATAACTGGATTAATAATTGTTCCTATAATCCTTCACCTTAAAAACACTGAAAGAATCACTTTTTAAAATTCACTGGAAAGAAACTATGGTTAGGTCGTTAACTACAATTAAAATGTTTAGATGTAATCTCCAATCACTTATTTCCAATCATTAGCAATGAGCAAAATGTATGAAAGTAAACTGGGAAAAATGACACGTTCTTGATTCCAGATTTCAATATAGGAAAAAATCACTCACACACCTCAGAGCAGACATGGGTCAGCCTTCTTTGAAGGCAATAAAAGCAGCACGACCCCCAAGTTCTGAAACCCCAGGAAAAACACCTTCTACCTCTAAAGGCAGTCCTTAAGAGCTAGTCTTTAAGCAGGAGAAACGATTACATAGAGAAGAATATTAAAAGTTGAGGAGGTGTAATAAAAATTTTACTTCAACACTTAATCTAACATTTGCACTTACAAACATAAGGAGTTTCCTTGTCACTATAACATTATTGAAACATAATTTCAAGCACAGCTGGTGTCAAACTCCAGACATTTCTATAATTTGGTAAAAAAAAAAAAAAAAAAGCACAGGTTTTATCAACGCATACCAAAAAGCACTGAGCATAGTTTATTTTATCTTAGGTTCTTTATGGTATTGAAACATTTACAAGGGGTTATGTAAATCAACAGAAAGAAATAAAATAACTTGGGTGGCAGGAAAAAAATGAGAACTCACTGCCAAGTAAATGCTACTGCCGAATGACTTTTAATGGCTAACACCCTTTCTTCCATTTTTCTCTCACTGTAGTAAAACCAAAAGACATGGCAATCAAAACAAATTTTGCAGTGCTTCTATCAAACTACTTTCTATTCAATGCCCTAAGCATGCTGAAAAATGAAAGCATTTGGTGCTGATGCCTGAACATAATTCTTTTAAATTACATTATAAATTTTCTTTCTGTGGAAGCTATTTTAAACCAATTCTCTGTTATCTACAAAAATAGGGAACAGAGTTTGGAACAGCTAGCAAGATTAACTAAAATGATGTACTTTTTCCCCTATACACCCTCCACTAGAGGAGCTTATGAACAACTGAAAACCCTAAATGCAACCTGCAAAAGGAGCAAGAAACAAAAACATTAGAACTAAATCCTGGGTAGGTACGTTTATGATGGTGACGGGGGAAGTGGTTAACAAGAGGGGAAAATGTAGGGGGAAAAAAGAGGAAGTTTTCTACTTTATATCCTTTTGTTTTCTGGGTGAAAGCTCAGTATTTCCCTGTCCCTGCAGGCAAACTTACATCACCAATTATGAACAATGACTTGATGGCTCAAAAGTTACGAAAGTATGTGCAAAGTATGAGTTACACAGACTTTAGAATTCCTACTTGATCATTCTAGGGAAAAGGATCAATAAAAGCATCAGTTCTTTTCACATAAAACGACAGTAAAGGAATCTGATACTGAAAAAAAAAAAAACTAGGCACAGACAGGTTGTGTTGATAAGATAAACCTCATTTCTGGTTCCTGGACTTGACCATTGTAACAGGCAAGACATCACTAACTTCAGTGTGGTAGTCATCAGAGCTGTGAAAAAATACTAATCCTCTTTCTCCTTCTACATGCATGGTAGGACTGTCTTTCCTATCATGCTGAACTCAGGTCAGCTATGTAGCTGTGTTTGCTGGAATCACAACTAAGCAGAAGCTCTGAGTCAGTGTGTACTTCACGACTTTCCCTTTTCCCTCTGCCACAATGACTGGCGATATTCCAGTAGGTACTTAGTGAATGATATTCAGAATGGTGATGACAAAGATGACCTAAAATGGACATACAGCATGAACAAAAAGTGGTTCATTTTAAGCCACTGAAAATTTTAGTTTATTACTGCAGCATTACCTAGCCCATCCTGACTAATATAGTCAGTCTTTTATTTTCTCTATACTGTTGGTATATTTCTTATTTACTTACTATACAGAGAAGTTAGCCATTTATTTACAGACTGAGTTTAGGTTCTAAGCATCAGTTCAAAAAAAATGAAGATCTCAAACTGAAAAAACTACTAGATAGTCAGTTATTTAAATTAGGAGACTAAACACATCATAGAAGAAAACTATGCTTTTATTTTTATAAAGTTAAGACCATGAACAACCTGCCTTATTATGGCTTTTTCCCTTTTTCATTTATTGGAGTAAATGCCAGGCACTGCAATAGTGCTTTTCAAGAATTAGCTCATTTAATCATTACAAAGGAACCAGGAGGTTATGTAACTTAGCCTAGGTTCTATAGCTACTGCGTGAAGTAAGCAGCCGAAAGTAAAACTCAAGAAGTCTTTCAGTTAATCCTGAAAAGCAGATAAGTAATTTCTAACAGGTTATATGAATTCCTTTACATTCATTTGTTCATTCTTTCATTCATTCACTAAGCACCTACTGAGTACGTATTATGTTTAAGGCCCCTTTCTCAGTGCTGAGGATACGACAGCAAGCAAAGTACACAAGACATTGAATCTCAGGGTATTTGCATTGTAATGGAGGACACTAATAAAGTAAATAGAGAAATGTATAGATAACTATAGATACTGAGTGCTATGAAGGAATTAAATCAATTATCTACTGCTGTGTGATAAACCACTCAAAAACTTGGGTTAAAATAATCACTACCTTTCTCACAACACTATGGGTTGGCTCAGCTGGATATTATTCTGTTCCACATATTATACGCTAGGCTAATTCATGTGCTCACAATCAGCTGGCAGGCTGCCTGGACGTTGTCTGGTCCTAGATGATTTTACTCATATCATCCACCACAGAAACAAATAAGTCTGTATAACTGAAAATACAGGGAGAGGTTGGGTGAGTAGCGTAATGTTACTTCAGAAGAATCAGGGAAGACCTCTGGTAGGTTTGAGAAATAGGAAAAGTTATACTGTATCTTTAATTCAGTGAAAGGCAAAGAAAAAAAAACAGAAATGAAGTTAAAAACAGAGATAAAAATAAGATGATGAAAAATACTACAATCCATGAAAAGGAACATGGCTTTTTTTCTAAGTATCCTGCAAAATCAGTGAGGCAAGGATGAAGAAGCAAGGAGGACACTTGGGGGTTTAGGTGAGAGATGATGTTAATGGAGATACAAAGAAATGGTTAGATTACAGGATATACTTGGCAAGTATGATCATTAAAATTTGTCAGTCAACTGGATGTTGGGTTACTGAAAAAAGTAGCTGAGGTTACAATCCTTGGAGGATAGTGGTGCAAATCACTCACTCACTGAATTTTTTAAAAAATGGCTACAACTTAATTTCTAACTTAATTAAATTTAATTACTTAAATTTAGCTAATTAAACTTTATCTCTAAGCATCATTTTTGCAGTGTTTTTCCTCAAAAGTATCTGTAAGAGCCAAAATAACATGTTGTTGGGAGATGACTGTTTATAAAATAATCCATGCTGCTCCATTAACGTAGTTTATTAAATTAAAAGAAATTGAATTCAAGAAAATCCAAAACACTACATCTTGCAGCAGATAACAAAAAAAGAGACGTTAGTCTAAGTGCTACATAAAGGCTGGCTCAAGTGCTACACAAGGGTTCATACCTAACACTTTCTAATCTAGTCATTCTTTCTCCAAAATTACAACATGTTCTGGAGAAAATGTTACAAAACCGTTTTGTAATACTTGGAATTTTTTAAAAAAATCTTACCCCATGTATTTTGGGTAAACATTATTCTCCATTCTGACATTCCAAGTAAATTTTTAAGAAAAGAGTTATATATAAACACAAGAATCACGGTCATGGACAAAAGGATTCAAAGTATACTATGACTTTCTTGTTTACATAACATAAGCGTTAGCCTAGTCATGTTCCAGCATTCATAGCATTTATCAGCCTGCAGACACATCTTCACACTTGAAAACCTTTTACCTGGCACTGAACAGTGCTCAGTAAACAGTAACTGATTCTACACTGGCATTCCCTGCTAAGATGCTCTGTTCTTAAAATGAAAGCTATATAATTAATCTACCAGTTACTCAGAACCCTTCCTTCTTCCTAAAAGTAAAAATGCAAACCAAAACCTTTCTTCTGAAAACGTGCAACAAAAAAAGTACTGTTTAAAAGTAGAATACACTTAACCCTTGAAAAACATCTAAAAGGTGAGTAGCAAGTTTTATTAAACAAATGAATTGGGCTTCCCTCATATTTCAGTTGGTAAAGAATCTGCATGCAATGCAGGAGACCTCAGTTCGATTCTTGGGTCAGGAAGATCCCCTGGAGAAGGAAATGGCAACCCATTCCAGTATTCCTGCCTGGAGAATTCCATGGACAGAGCTCTGGAGCCTGGCAAGCTACAGTCCATTGGGTCGCAAGAGTCGGACACAAGTTAGCAACTAAAGAGAGAAACGAATTAGAAAGGGTTAAGGCTAGTCCCGTCTAAATCTCACTGTACACTAAATTATGTTGGTTTATCATCTATTTAATATTGTTTCCCTAAAAGAGAACCCTCCTACACTGTTGGTGGGAATATAAATTGGTATAGTCACTATGGAAAACAGTATGGAGGTTCCTTAAAAAACTGAAAACAAAGTTACTATATTATCCAGCAATTCCACTCCTGGGAAGATATCTGAAGAAAACTCTAATTTGAAAAGATAAGTGCACCCCAATGTTCACAGCAGCACTATTTTTTTTATATAATTTATTTTATTTTTTAACTTTACAATATTGTATTGGTTTTGCTACATATCAACATGAATCCGCCACAGGTATACACGTGTTCCCCATCCTGAACCCTCCTCCCTCCTCCCTCCCCATACCATCCCTCTGGGTCGTCCCA
>NW_011494613.1:1165216-1165628 GCF_000754665.1 Bison bison bison | reverse complement strand
ACTGAGCGATTTCACTTTCTCTTTTCATTTTCATGCACTGGAGAAGGAAATGGCAACCCGCTCCAGTGTTCTTGCCTGGAGAATCCCAGGGACGGGGGAGCCTGGTGGACTGCCGTCTATGGGGTCGCACAGAGTTGGACACGACTGAAGCGACTTAGCAGCAGCAGCAGCAGCAGCAGTGAGACCTTTAAAATTATCCATACCCATTGACTCAAGAGTCCTATTTCTGGGAATCTATTCTCAAAAAATCATCTGAAACATCCTGAGATCTTCTTCCAAGCATTATTTACCATAGTGAAAAATGAGAAACAATCTAACGTGCCCTGCTGCTGCTGCTGCTAAGTTGCTTCAGTCGTGTCCGACTCTGTGCGACCCCATAGACGGCAGCCCACCAGGCTCCCCCATCCCTGGG
>NW_011494613.1:1164410-1165116 GCF_000754665.1 Bison bison bison | reverse complement strand
TTTTTTAAGGAATCTCCACACTGTTCTCCACAGTGGCTGTACTAGTTTGCATTCCCACCAACAGTGTAAGAGCGTTCCCTTTTCTCCACACCCTCTCCAGCACTTATTGCTTGTAGACTTTTGGATACAGCAGCACTATTTACAATAGCCAAGACATGGAAGCAGCCTAAGTGTCCAATGACAGATGAACAGATAAAGAAGATATGATGTACATATACAACGGAATACTACTCAGCCACAAAAACAATGAAATAATGCCATTTGGAGCAACAGGGATGGATCTAGTGATTCTCACATTAAGTCAAACAGAGACAAATATCATAGGATATCACTTATATGAAGAATCCATTATTCCACAGAAAAAGGCTGGAAGATTCTGCACACAAAGATGAAAAAATCAAGAATTAGGACTCCTAATCCTTTCCTTTGTGCACACTTAAAGGCAACCATATTAAGAGACAGAAAGGACAAATAAAATGGTCAAGAATATTTCCTTTCCCGGCTATTTTATTAAACTTTGTTTACAAATTTTAAAAATGTTTCAGCTAAGGAATCTGGGTTAAAAACTGTCCAGCTCTATTCACTTAGCAGATTCATAGCACAAATGCAACTAAGTAGTTGAAGCAATCATGTAATGAGCAACTTTGAATAAATGTATTTTATTTGGGCACTTTTATAACTGTTGGTGGGAATATAAATTGCTTTG
>NW_011494613.1:1159680-1164289 GCF_000754665.1 Bison bison bison | reverse complement strand
CATCCCTGGGATTCTCCAGGCAAGAACACTGGAGTGGGTTGCCATTTCCTTCTCCAATGCACGAAAGTGAAAAGTGAAAGTGAAGTCGCTTAGTCGTGTCTGACTCTTCGAGACCCCATGGACTGCAGCCTACCAGGCTCCTGCGTCCATGGGATTTTCCAGGCAAGAGTACTGGAGTCGGGTGCCGTCGCCTTCTCCGCTAACATGCCCACCAACAGGCAAATGATTAAAAAATTGTGGTACATCCATAAGATACAGTTGTTTTAGAATATTTACCAAGAATGCCTTTTTACTTTTCCTAATGATAAGTTTTAAATTTTAAACATATATTCATTATGAAAAAAAATTTTTTAAATAAAAATAAAAAATTGAAATTCTCTTGTTGTCTATCCCCAATTCCTAAAGTTAACTATCCTAAAGTTTTTATGTGTAACTTCTGGAATTTCCCAGTCATATACAAATTTACCTAACAAACATTTATATACGGGTAACCCTTTGGTTTGCTTTTAACACAAGTGGGGCCATACAGCTGCTGTACAACTAGTTTCTTACACTTACTTTGGCTATCATTCCATGTCAGTACATATAGATCTATCTCATTCATTTAAAATAGATGTTTCAATATATTTCAGGTCCTAGACTGATAGATATTTAAGTTGATTAGATTCTCTGCTTACAAGCAATGCTGTAACTAACACATTGGGACATAAAATTTTACATACTAGTATGAATATAACAGTTCCTAAGAGAAGAATTTCAGCATTTTAGGCATTCAAAGTTATTGCCAAATTACCCACCAAAAAAACACTGTGCTTAACAGCATCTAAAAATGCTCAAACATTTTTAAAATTTGTAAATAAAGTTTAATTAAATAGCCCAGAAAAGAAATATTCTTAACCTACCCATTTGTCCTCTTTCTCTCTCTCTCTTAATATAGTTGTCTTAAGGTGTGTACAAAGGAAAAGATTAGGAATTCTAATTCTTGTTTTTTGTTTTTGAATCCTAACCCTCCTCTCTACGTCTCTAAAACAATCAAAATATAGGATACTATTAACTTTTAAATTTCTGCCAGTCTAGAAGACAACATTTTCATTTGCATAACTATAATTATGAATAAGGTTAAACCACTTTTCTACTGCTTGGTTCTTTTTCTTACAGACTTACTTATAAGAAACCTTGGTACAGTCAGGAAATTAGCCCTTTGTCATTTGTGTTACAAATTTTTTTCAGTTTGTTTTTATGTTTAAACAATGTTATAGCATTTTTTACTGTCCAGCAAATTTCTCTATTCTTCCCATTAGGGTTCCTGAATTTTATATATGCTTCAAAGGTCCTTTCATCTTAAATATTTTAAAAACAGTCCTGATTTCTCTTACTCCTTTTACAGTTTCACTTTTATTGAGAGTTTTCAAACTATAAATTAAAATATAGATATATAAGCTCACTTAGGTTAAAAAAATAGAAAAATACTGCAAGGAAATAAAACATTGACCGTGATTATAGTTGAATGTTAGGATTATATATAATTTTCTTTTCTGTAACTTCCAAATTTTCTATAATGAACATGCATTACTTTTATAATCATAAGAAAATAACATTTCTTAAAATCATATTTTAAATTTTTCTTAAGTTTTGGATGGAACTGGCTTCAATTCTCAATCAAGTATTATTTGAGTACCTCACCTAGAGTCTAACACTAATACTAAATCTAATACTAAGGCAGAGATTTGGTATTTCCTTTTAGCTCCATTGACATGGATGACAAAACAGGAGAAAATCTTAAACTGCTCAAAAGGGGATAGCTGAAAGCAAGAATTACAGTTCCATTTGGGAAGTTACTTTGAATAGTAATCAATAATAGTGACACCTATTAGGAACTTAGTATATACCAAGTATTCTTCACAACATCTTTAAGAGATAGGTACTATTATTAGGTCTGTTTTACAAATTGGGAAAATAAGGCACAGAGAGGTTAAATAAATCACTCAAACTATGAAAGCAATTTAAAGTGGTAAGTTGATTATAAAGAGCCTGGTTCCAGAATCCCCGTTCTTAACTTCTAATCTAAAATGCTACTTTAAAGCTATTTAAAATGTTATTAAATGCTTTTCAGGTTGTGTCTCTTAAGCTGAGTCTCCAAGCTGAAATTTCCCAAATATAATGCCAAGTGCACTGCCACAAGTTCTCTGAAAAGTTGGGTAATAACAACTACTCGTCACATAAGCTGTTGCTTACATTAAATTATTTAAAGAGTAGAAGCTAAAAGTAGTGGCAGACATCATGATTTCCCTGGCCTGTCATTTGTTCTCTGCCTCTGTACTTGCCAAAATCTGCTAAAATCTTCAAAAATGTGCACGGTTTTCTCCCACAAAGCTGGAAGATGTGTCCACTACAACATCTTAAACATGGTACTGGCAAAAGTGAGCCCATCTGGGCTACATATTTCTGGCAAGCTAATCTTTTGCTTCGTTTGAAGCTGAAAGTCAAACAAAAAGTACACAAACAAGAAACTTTTTATTCTCACAGATTAGATGGGAATGAACCCTTCTGATTCTGAGCGCTACCATGCCTTAGTGATAATAGTTTCATGTTTCCTATTCTGGCTTTGTCTTTGTCAATGTTACTGCTTCAAAAGGCCCTTCAAGTACCTAAGAGACAAAAATGATGTCAACTTACTTTTGTGCTTTTTAAAAATAAAGCAGTAAAAAGTACATACCTGACCATAAAAATGCAGCCACAAACAAAGAAAAGGCATATAAAGAAATTTCTATAAATCATCCTTGTCCTTTGTGAGTACTTATAAGCTTTTCTGAGTATAAATGGTCAAATTGGACCAGTATTGATAGCATCTCTGAGAAAAAGCTTTTAAGTTGGCAGCAATTTTTACGAAATAATAGTTTAACTACAGATAAATGGCCATAGATTGCCAGTGGTAAGATCCACAAGTCTGAAACCCAGAAGCCCTCTACAATCAAATTTTGATGTTATGACTGCTTTCTAAGGGTGTACTGTACAAAATTGGCCTTCATTTTCTAATCTGTAAAAATGAGAATGAAAATAATTGCTCACTGCTAAGTCACCTCAGTCGTGTCCGACTCTGTGCGACCCCATAGACGGCAGCCCACCAGGCTTCCCCGTCCCTGGGATTCTCCAGGAAAGAACACTGGAGTGGGTTGCCATTTCCTTCTCCAATGCATGAAAGTGAAAAGTGAAAGTGAAGTCGACTGCAGCCTACAAGGCTCCTCCGTCCATGGGATTTTCTAGGCAAAAGTACTGGAGTGGGGTGCCATTGCCTTCTCCGAATTGCTCACTATGCTATAAAAAAATCCTTATATTCCTATTAAAAACTACTAAGACACTTAGAAATTGATAGAACGAACGATTATCTTACCAAAAAAAGAAATGCTTAGTTTAATTTATGAACATAGTATGTCTGCTACGCTATGCTATGCTAAGTCGCTTCAGTCATGTCCGACTCTGTGCGATCCCATAGACGGCAGCCAACCAGGCTCCCCCGTCCCTGGGATTCTCCAGGCAAGAACACTGGAGTGGGTTGCCATTTCCTTCTCCAGTGCATGAAAGTGAAAAGTGAAAGTGAAGTCGCCTAGTCATGCTCGACTCTCAGCGACCCCATGGACTGCAGCCTTCCAGGCTCCTCTGCCCATGGGATTTTCCAGGCAAGAGTACTGGAGTGGGGTGCCATTGCCTTCTCCGTAGTATGTCTGGAAGAACACAAATGTGAATAATGGATAGCCTATCCCTTCTCCAGTGGATCTTCCCAACCTAGGAATCAAACCAGGGTCTCCTGCATTGCAGGTGGATTCTTTACCAACTGAGCTTTCCAGGATGCCCCAATGAGTGATTAACACCTCTTAATAGTATAAGTTGATAAATTTCAAGTGGAGGGATGTGATCCATGGGGACAAGATAGAATAACCCGAAGATTAGGGACCTATAAGGTTAGCTAAAGGTTACACAAAAAAGGCTGAACTGGCCCTTTATTACATAGACTTTTGAATCTCTCACTTTTGCCCAGCCAGTAAGAGCCACTTACTTGTCAGAAACAAAAACACTGATTGATTTGCAGATACTGAAGAATCCTTGCATCCCTGGGATAAAGCCCACTTGGTCACGGTGTATGATCTTTTTAATGTGTTGTTGGATTCTGACTGCTAAAATTTTGTTAAGGATTTTTGCATCTATGTTCATCAGTGATATTGGCCTGGAGTTTTCTTTTTTTGTGGAATCTTTGTCAGGTTTTGGTATTAGGGTGATGGTGGCCTCATAGAATGAGTTTGGAAGTTTATCTTCCTTAACAAATTGAAAAATAAAACCCATATAGATAAAAACCATAAAAACCATCTCAATAGATGCAGAGAAAGCCTTTGACAAAATTCAACATCCATTTATGATAAAAACTCTCCAGAAAGCAGGAATAGAAGGAACATACCTCAACATAATAAAAGCTATATATGACAAACCCACAGCAAACATTATCCTCAATGGTGAAAAACTGAAAGCATTCCCTCTAAAGTCAGGAACAAGACAAGGGTGCCCACTTTCACCATTACTATTCAACACAGTTTTGGAAGTTTTGGCCACAGCAATC
>NW_011494613.1:1068292-1158778 GCF_000754665.1 Bison bison bison | reverse complement strand
ACCCAATCAAAAAACGGGCCAAAGAACTAAACAGACATTTCTCCAAAGAAGACATACAGATGGCTAACAAACACATGAAAAGATGCTCAACATCACTCATTATCAGAGAAATGCAAATCAGAACCACTATGAGGTACCATTTCAGGCCAGTCAGAATGGCTGCGATCCAAAAGTCTATAAGCAATAAATGCTGGAGAGGGTGTGGAGAAAAGGGAACCCTCTTACACTGTTGGTGGGAATGCAAACTAGTACAGCCACTATGGAGAACAATGTGGAGATTCCTTAAAAATCGGGAAATAGGACTGCCTTATGATCCAGCAATCCCACTGCTGGGCATACACACTGAGGAAACCAGAATTGAAAGAGACACATGTACCCCAATGTTCATCACAGCACTGTTTATAATAGCCAGGACATGGAAGCAACCTAGATGTCCATCAACAGATGAATGGATAAGAAAGCTGTGGTACATATACACAATGGAGTATTACTCAGCCATTAAAAAGAATACATTTGAATCAGTTCTAATGAGGTGGATGAAACTGGAGCCTATTATACAGAGTGAAGTAAGCCAGAAAGAAAAACACCAATACAGTATACTAACGCATATATATGGAATTTAGAAAGATGGTAACAATAACCCTGTATACGAGACAGCAAAAGAGACACTGATGTATAGAACAGTCTTTTGGACTCTGTGGGAGAGGGAGAGGGTGGGATGATTTGGGAGAATGGCATTGAAATACGTATAATATCATATATGGAACGAGTCGCCAGTCCAGGTTCGATGCACGATACTGGATGCTTGGGGCTGGTGCACTGGGACGACCCAGAGGGATGGTATGGGGAGGGAGAAGGGAGGAGGGTTCAGGATGGGAAACACATGTATACCTGTGGCGGATTCATTTCTATATTTGGCAAAACCAATACAATATTGTAAAGTTTAAAAATAAAATTAAATTAAATTTAAAAAATAAATAAATAAAGGTATTGAGCCAGAAAAAAAAAGAAACAAAAACAGTGAATCTTAGATGACTGGTTGGTCACTGTGGCACTTTTGAGAACTTATTTTTAGAGGAAGGGAAAATGGGGAACTAAGAGAACCAAGAAAGATCACAAATGAGTCCAATAAATATTTCTAGAGATGTGGAATAACAAAACTTGTACTTACAACTTGAGATTCACGAGCTTTAGGAAACATCTTGGCAACATTGAGCCCATCAATGACAACATCAAAAGGAGGATGGTATTTTACAAAGTTCTGAAATCTCTTAAGTTCCTAAAAAAAAAAAGTCAGATAAAATAATAAGAACCTACTAAGGTCTTTATCATAAACATACAGCCATAACTTTCATTATTGTTCTGGAAAATCAAAATACTCATTCCTTAAAAATAAACAAATACACACACATACCAAAATATGCTTTCAAAATGAAATCTGTAAAGACCAGCCTACCAGGTGCAACTGCATGTAATTATCTGATTTCTCTTATAATCTCATAGTGCTTTACACTTCACAAAGTACATAACATGGTATTTCAACTGAGCTGTAATCAGTTATCTAGCCTGCTTAACTGACACATACAGCAGTAATGAGAATAAAATGTCAAAATCCCTATGCTCTATTCTTTAAGCCAAGGAGAAATGGATCTGAGATATGCCAGTCTACCAATGTAACCATGTGGAAAGAACAAGGCTCTATAATTTGTACTCCTCTTTTATCAAGAGGATTTGGTTACTCATGGCTGTTTTGAAGAGCTGAAAATTCATTCACCATTCATTCAACAAAAATTTGCTCAGTGCCTACTCAATTTTTTGCCTAGCAGTTACCAAAGAGAGAAAATCCCAACTTAATGGAGCTTGCATTTTAATGGGAAGAGACACAATATAAACAAGTTAATATATGAACGGCAAAGGTGATGAGTGCTATGGGTGGAAGAAATGTAGGAGAGGAAGTTCTACTCCCGGTAATGATGAAGTAGTCTATAATGGACTACCAGATAACATGATGTTATCTACATAAATAGTAATTATTTGAAGGTACTAGAGAATGACCAAAAGCAAGGAGAAATTGAAGGGAACACAACATTTAAAAGAAGGTTTGATAGTTTTAAAACATGTCTGAAAAATTCTTTGACACTCCTCACCCTCAAAAGTGTAGTTGCTCAGTTGTGTGCGACTCTCTGCAATCTCATGCATGGTAGCTTAGCAGGCTCTTCCATCCATGGAATTTTCCAGGCAAGAATACTGCAGTAGCTTGCCATTTCCTTCTCTAGGGGAGCTTCCCGACCTGAGATTCAAACCTGGGTCTCCCAGGTTGCAGGCAGATGCTTTATCCTCTGAGCCACCAGGGTGGAGTCTAATTCCCTCCACTTGAGTAGAAGCTTTTCTTTGTGACTGCCTCAATGCGAGAATGTGGCAAAAGTGACACTATGTGACTTCCAAGGCCAGTTAATAAAAAGAAATACAGCTCCATCCGGCTCTCCCTCTTGGGATGCTTGCTCTTAGAAGCCAACTATTATTAAAAAGCCCAGGCAGAGGTCACGCACAGGTATTCTACCTGAAAGTCGAACCTAGTCCCAGCCAAAAGCCAATATCAACTGTCAAACTGATGAGAGTGAGGGAGATTTCAAGATGACTTTAGCCTTCATTTGATTACAACAGTAGAAGAGCCAAGCAAGAACCACACAACTGAGTTCAGTCAAACCCTAGAACCATAATAATAATAGGTGATTGTTTCTGTTCAATGCCACTATATTTGGGGTGATTCGTTACGCATCTATGGATAACCAGAAAAGAAGTGAACTGCAGCAGGAGAAATTTGCCTGTATACAGCTTTTTGCCAGAGGGGCACTCTATTCAGCATGGTAGGGAGGGGCAACTGAAAATCAACCAGAAAACTGTAGACTGATTGGTTTGAGAAATAATAATCAATTGATTTGAGAAGATAAGAGTTTCAGGTTGTCAGAGAGGCTGGAAAGTTATAAAAAGAATATTAGAAAAGAGGGAACTGCAAAAATCTGTGTATAAATCTGCTAAATCCTTAGCTCTTGATCTATTCATGTACAGAAGAGACTCCAAGGAGCCCGGGGTGGGGGGTGGAGGGAGAACAGGTGAAAGACTTGAAAGATTTGAACAAAAATTTCAATTACTATCCACTGCAAAAACAGCTTCCCTGGTTGCTCAGATGGTAAAGAATCTGCCTGCAATGCAGGAGAGTGGGATTTGACCCCTGGGTCAGGAAGATCCCCTGGAGAAGGGAACAGCAACCAACTCCAGTATTCTTGCCTGGGAAATTCCATGGACAGAAAAGCCTGGCGGGCTACAGTCCACTGGGTCAAAAAGAGTCAGACAGGACTGAGCGACTACACTTTCACTTTCAGCAAAAGCAGCAGAGTTTAGACTTTTGAGTCTAACCAAGTTTAACAGTCTGGCAAAGCAAAAAATGAACAACCTCTAGAGGAAGATAATAGAATCCAGAGCCTTTGAATTTTACAACATGCCCCTCACAATGTCCAAAACACAATGAAAAAATTAATAAAGAGAGAAAATAGGAAATTGTGACCCACAGTCAAGAGAGAAGAAAGTCAAAAGAAATCAACCCAAAGTCCAACCCTGCTAATTGTTGGAGTTAGCAGGCAAGAAATTTAAAGTAGCTATTATAAATAGATTTAAGAATTTAAAGGAAAATATAGTTATAAATGAATTCAAAGAAAGGACCTAACAGAAGCAGAAGAGATTGAGAAGATGTAGCAAAAATACACAGAAGAACTATACATAAAAGGTCTTAATAACCACAGTGGTGTGGTCACTCACCTAGAGCCAGACATCCTGAAGTGTGGAGTCAAATGGGCCTTAGGAAGCATTACTACGAACAAAGCTAATGAAGGTGATAGAATTCTAGCTGAGCTGTTTCAAATCCTGAAAGATTATGCTGTTAAAGTGCTGCACTCAATATGCCAGCAAACCTGGAACACTCAGTAGTGGCTATAGGATTGGAAAAGGTCAGTTTTCATTCCAATGCCAAAGAAGGGTAATGGCAAAGAATGTTCAGACTACAATACAATTGTACTCACTTCACATGCTAGCAGGATAATGCTCAAAATCCTTCAAGCTAGGCTTCAGCAGTACATGAACTGAGAACTTCCAGATGTACAAGCTAGATTTAGTAAAGGCAGAGGAACAACCAGAGATCAATTTGCCAACATCCACTGGATCATAGAAAAAGCAAATGAATTCCAGAAAAACATCTACTTCTGCTTCATTGACTATGCTAAAGACTTTGACTGTGCAGATCACAACAAGCTGTGGGAAATTCTTAAAGAGATGGTTTAATTCTTAAAACCACTTTACCTATCTCCTGAGAAACCTGTATGCAGGTCAAGAAGCAACAGTTAGAACTGGACATGGAATAAAAAAAGGACTGGTTCAAAATTGAGAAATGAGTTTGTCAAGGCTATATATTGTCACCCTGCTTATTTAACTTATAGGCACAGTATATCAGGCAAAATGCCAGGCTGGATGAATCCCAAGCTGGAATCAAGACTGCCCAGAGAAAATATCAACAAGTTCAGATACACAGATGGTTACACTCTAATGGCAGAAAGTGAAGAGAAACTAAAGACCCTTTTGATGAAGGGTGAAAAAGAAGAGTGAAAAGGCGTTCTTAAAACAACATTCAAACAACTAAGATCACGGAATCTGGTCCCATCACTTCACAGCAAATAGATGGGGAAAAAGTGGAAACAGTGACAAATTTTATTTTCTTGGGCTCCAAAATCACTACAGATGGTGACTGCAGCCATGAATTAAAAGATTCTTGCTCCTTGGAAGTAAAGCTAGGACAAACCTAGACAGTGTATTAAAAAGCAGAGAGATCACTTAGCCAACAAAGGTCCATATAGTCAAGGCTATGTTTTTTCCCATAGTCATGTATGAATGTGAGAGTTGGCCTATAAAGAAAGCTGAGTGCCAAAGAATTGATGCTTTTGAATTGTGGTGCTAGAAAAGACTCTTGAGAGTCCCTTGGACAGCAAGGAGATCAAAGCAGTCAATCCTAAAGGAAATCAATCCTAAATATTCATTGGAAGGACTGATGCTGAAGCTGAAATACTTTGGCCACCTGATGCGAAGAGCTGACTCATTGGAAAAGACCCTGATGCTGGGAAAGGTTGAAGGTGAAAGGAGAAGGGGGAAGCAGAGGATGAGATGGTTAGAGAGCATCACTGACTCAATGGATGTGAGTTTGAGCAAACTCTGGGAGATAATGAATGTAGGCAAGTCTGGCGTGCTGCAGTCACAGTGCTGCAAAGAATCGGACATGACTTAGCAACTGAACAAATAATCTAAACTCTAAGTGGACTAGATTAAGAATGCATATTATAACCCCAATTCATATATTTAAAAATATAGAAAAAGTATAGATAATAAGCCAACAAAAGAATTCAATGAGATTTTTTAAAAAACATTTGATTAACCCAAAAGAACATAAAAGTAGGAATTAGCTAAGTCACTTCAGTTGTGTCCAACTCCTAGCGACCCCATGGACTGCAGCCTACCAGGCTCCTCCATCCATGGGATTTTCCAGACAAGAGTACTGGAGTGGGGTGCCATTGCCTTCTTCGAAAGTAGGAATAAAAGAGCCAAAAATTTTTTGGATAATAGCAAAATAAAATATTTAAATTCAACATTATCAAAAATGCTGTATATAAGACATGTACTTTGTTTTTTCTTCCAATTTCATTGCAATATAGTTGAAATACAACACTGTGTAAGTTTAAAGTATATGGCATAATGATTTGACTCACATATATTATGAAATGATTACCACAGTAAGTTTAATGAACATTCATCAATGAGAACTGTTAGGACTTACACTCTTAACAACTTTTACGTATGACACACAGTAGTGTGAACTTGATAAACAGAAAATATAAAATAAAATAGATAATAAAACAATTATATTTGTAAAGTTTTACATTATATCCCTAGTACTTATCTAAATAACTGGAATTTTGTGTCTTTGGACTAACTTCATCCAATTTGTCCTCTTTCCATTTCCTGCCTTTGAAACCACAAATCTGATCTTTTTCTTAAATTTGTTTGCTTGTTTTTGAAATATAGTTGAACATAATAAGTGTAGACAGGTTGACCACAACCTGTCTATTCAGGTTACTATCTGTTATTGATTATATTTCCCACACTGGGAAGTGTGTACCTCTTAATCTCCCTCAACCTATTCCTCTCATCCCCACCTTCATCCCCTCTGGCAACCACCTGTTTGTTCTCTGTATCTATTAACTCTGTTTTTGTTTTGTTATATTGGTTAATTTGTTTTTTAGATTCCACATATAAGTGAAATCATACAATATTTGTCTTTCTCTGTCTGACTTATATCAGCATAATATCCTCTAGGTACATTCATGTTGTTGCAAATGGAAAATTTCATTCTTTTTCAAGACTGAGTTAGTATTCTTTTGTGATACACATACATGCCACATCTTCTTTATCCATTTATCTACTGATAGGCACTGAGGTTGCTTCCATATCTTGGCAATGTAAATAATGCTGCAGTAAACATGGGTGGGCATTTATCTTTTCAAATTAGCGTTTTCATTTTCTTCCGATAAATACCTAGGAGTGAAACTGCTAGATCATATGGTAGTTCTAGTTTTAGCTTTTTGAGGAACTTCCATACTGTCTTCTATAGTGGCTGCACCAATTTACATTCCCACAAACAGTGCACAAGGGTTCACTTTTCTCCACATCCTGCCAAACTTGTTATTTGTTGTCTTTTTAATAATAACCATTCCAACAGTTGTGAGGTGATATTTCACTGTGGTTTTTATTTTCATTTCCCTGGTAATTAGTGATGTTCAGCATCTTTTTATGTGCCTGTTGATATCTGCACGTCATCTTTGGCAAAATGTCTATTCAGGTCTTCTGTCCTATTTTTAATTGGGTTGTTTTTTTAATGTTAAGGTGTATGAGTTCTTTGAGTATTCTGGATGGAATTCTCTGGGTAAAAATACTGGAGTGGGTAGCCTTTCACTTCTCCAGGGGATATTCCCAACCCAGGCATCAAACCCAGGTCTCCTGCATTGCAGGAGGATTCTTTACCAGCTTAGCCACGAGGGAATCCCAAGAATACTGGAGTGGGTAGCCTAACACTTCTCCAGTGGATCTTCCCGACCCAGGAATCAAACCAGGGTCTCCTGCATTGCAGGCAGATTCTTTACCAACTGAGCTATCAGGGAAGCCCCGTATAGTTTGGATATTAACCCTTTATCCGATATATCCTTTGCAAGTATCCTCTCTCATTCAATAAGTGGCATTTTCATGGTGTCGACAGTTTCCTTCACTGTGCAAAAGCTTTTCAGTTTGATTAGTCCCACTTGTTTTAAATCTGAATTCAATCCTATTTAAAAATACTGTTTATAAGAGATGTACTTTAAATATAGTGACATGGATAAGCTGAAAGTGAAAAGTAGGAAGAAAATACATAGCACACATGCATTGGCATGCTTGAGAAAGTTGAAGTAGCAATACTAATTTGAGTCAAAATAGATTTTTTTAAAAAGGGTATTATAAAAAATAAAAAGGGACACTTTGTAATGACAACAAAATCAATATATAAGGAAGTCATAGTCATAAATAAGAACAGAGCTTGGAAATACAAGAAGCAAAACTTGACAAAACTGAAAGGAGGAACACAAATGTCTATAATTATAGATGGAGACTTCAACACTTCTCTCTCCATAATTGATAGAAAAGGTAGACAAAAATCAGTAGGGATACAGAAGAGCTAAACTATAGTATTAACCACTTTCACTTTTCATAAAAGAAGTTTCAATACATTTCAAAATATTAAAATCTGAAACATGTTTGCTGATTACTCACACATACACACACAAAAGTGAAGCCCTGTATACTGTTGGTGGGAATGTTAATTGATGCAGTCACTATAGAGTGTCAACAGCAGCAAGATACCTAGAAAAGTTCCAAATATTTCTGAATAATAATTCCAAGTAACCCAAGGGTTAAAAGAAAATTACACAAAAAATTAGAAAATATTTTGAACTAAGGGATAGTAAAATATTCAGTTCAGTTCAGTTCAGTCGCTCAGTTACGTCTGACTCTTTGCGACCCCATGGACTGCAAGCATGCCAGGCTTCCCTGTTCATCACCAACTCCCGGAACTTGCTCAAACTCATGTTCATCAAGTCAGTGATGGCATCCATCCAACTCATCCTCTGTCATCCCCTTCTCCTCCCGCCTTCAATCTTTCCCAGCATCGGGGTCTTTTCTAATGAGTCAGTTCTTTGCATCAGGTGGCCAAAGTATAGGAGTTTCAGCTTTGGCATCAGTCCTTCGAATGAATATTCAGGACTGATTTCCTCTAGGATGGACTGGGTAAACCTCCTTGCAGTCCAAGGGACTCTCAAATCTTCTCCAACACCACAGTTCAAAAGCATCAATTCTTCAGCGTTCAGCTTTCTTTATAGTCCAACTCTCACATCCATACATGACTACTGGAAAAACCATAGCTTTGACTAGATGGACCTTTATTGGCAAAGTAATGTCTCTGCTTTTGAATATGCTATCTAGGTTGGTCATAACTTTTCTTCCAAGGAGCAAGAGCCTTTTAATTTCATGGCTGCAGTCACCATCTGCAGTGATTTTGGAGCCCAAGAAAATAAAGTACCTCACCATTTCCATTGTTTCCCCATCTATTTGCCATGAAGTGATGGGACCAAATGCCATGTCCTTAGGTTTCTGAATGTTGAGGTTTAAGCCAACATTTTCATCAATATTTGTCAGTTGCTACCCCTATCTTGTCGCTTCCCTGCTTCCCTCTCCCCATTGGTAAACACCAATTTGGACTCTATATCTGTGAGTCTGTTTGTGTTTTGTTATAGTTATTTCATTTTTTAGATTGTATATATATAGTTGTATATATAAGTAATAACACACACACACAAATATTTGTGGACTGCACTAGACTAATACTTAGTTTTAACTGATTACATGAAAAGAAGAAAGGTCTAAAATCACTGATCCAAGTTTTCACTTTAAGCTAGAAAAAGAAGAGCAAATACATTTCAAAGATAATAGAATAATGAAGAACAGCATCAGAGAAACAGAAAACAGAGAAGAAAATTAATAAAACGGTGGAAAAAAATGCACCTCAATCTCTAGCTCACATCACAGTTAAAAATTAGTTATAGATCATAAAAGGTTAAAAAGTGAAAGTCTAAACCCAAAAGCCAAAACTATGAAATCTAAATGTAAGAGCCAAACCTAGAAGAAAATAGAATTCCACATAACATCAGGATAGACAAAAATTTCTTGGGCAACACAGTCATTACCAATATTCACATAGTACGCCTCTTGACACGATGCCTCTGACAAGAAGTATTGTTGTTTAGTCACTAAGCTGTGTCCAACTCTTTTGCAACCCATAGACTATAGCCTGTCAGGCTCCTCTGTCTATGGGATTTCCCAGGTAAGAATACTGGAGTGGGTTGCCATTTCCTTCTCCAGAGGACCTTCCCAACCCAGGGATGGAATCTGAGACTCCTGCATTGACAGATGTATTCTTTACCAGTGAGCCACCAGGGGAAGACCCTGACAAAGATACAACAGCATTTTTGTGATATCTTGCCAAAAATGCATGAATCTAATCATAACGAAATATTAGGTAAACCCAAACTGAGAGACATTCTACAAAACTCTAGGTCTATAGTTTTCAGGGAAAAAAAAAAGGTCAAAGTTCAAGAAAGACAAAGAAAACAGAATTTTGTTGCAGATGAAAAGAGACCAAAGAAACAAGACAACTAAACTTAATGTGTAATCCTGGACTGGATCTGGGTAAAGGAGAAACTTACAAAGGACATTATTGTGACAAGTGACAAAACCTGAGTAATCAACTGTGGATCAGATAATATCACTGTGTCAAAATTACAAAGAGGAAGTTTCCCTTTTAGGCTGATAAGCACATGATCAGATACTCAACACTGTTAGTCATTAGGGAAATAAAAATTTAAAACCACTGTGAGAAATCATTAACCACCCACCAGCATGGCTAAAATTTAAGAGACCAACCATAATAAGTATATGGAGCAGCTGGAACTTTCAATATTGCAAAATGGCACAACTATTGTCGGGAAGGAGATCTAACCAGTCCATTCTAAAGGAGATTAGTCCTGGGTGTTCTTTGGAAGGAATGATGCTAAAGCTGAAACTCCAGTACTTTGGCCACCTCATGCGAAGATTTGACTCACTGGAAAAGACTCTGATGCTGAGAGGGATTGGGGCAGGAGGAGAAGGGGACGACAGAGGATGAGATGGCTGGATGGCATCACCGACTCGATGGACGTGAGTTTGAGTGAACTCCGGGAGATGGTGATGGACAGGGAGGCCTGGCGTGCTGCGATTCATGGGGTTGCAAAGAGTCAGACATGACTGAGCAACTGAACTGAACTGATAGTCAGGAAGACAATTGAGCAGTTTCTTAGAAGATTAAGGGTTTCCCTGGTGGCTCAGACGGTAAAGAATCTGCCTGCAACACAGGAGATCTGGGTTAGATCCCTTGGTCAGGAAGAGTCACCTGGAGAAGGGAATGACAACCCACTCCAGTATTCTTGCCTGGAGAATTCCATGGACAGAGGAGCCTGGTGAGTTATGGTCCATGGGGTCTCAAAGAGTTGGACACAACTGACCAACAAATACTTTATAAGGTTAAGCATATATTTATCCTACATCGCAACAAATCTACCTCTAGTATTCAAAGAAGAGAAATGAAAACATGCATCCACGTGAAGACTTAAGTGTGACTGTTAATAATGGCTTTATTTGTAATTACCCCAAAGTGGAAACAACTCAAATATCCATTAACTAGTGAATGAACAGAAAAACTGTGGTATATCCAGACAATGGTTTACTATTCATCAATAAAAAGAAACTATAGATACACAAAAACATATGAATGGGTCTCAAAAGAACTATGCTAAATGGAAAAAAAAAAAGCAGACAAAAAGGGCTAATCCATACTGTATAATGTCATTTATATGAAATTTAAGGCAAAACTATACCAACAGAAAGGAGATTAATGGTTCCAGAAAGGAAGGAGAGGGAACTGACTGCAATGAATGCAAGGGAACTATTGGGGGTGATATATCCCATATCTTGTTTTTGTTTTTATTTGGCTGTGCAGCATGGCATGCAGGATCATGGTTCCCTGATCAGGGATTGAACCCATGTCCCCTGCAGTGGAAGTGGGGAGTCTTAATCACTGGACCACCAGGGAAGTCCCTAAACATACCATATCTTAATTGTAGAGGTTATGACACAACTGCATATATTTGTCAAAACTCACTGAATTGTACATTAGCAAGTTTTATTATATGTAAAGCTGATTAAAAAAACAAAAGAAAATCCTAATAGTAACATGCATTTCATCATTAAAATAACCACTGATCTATAAACATGCTTTCATATGTCACTTGGCTGCTTTAGCTTTTCTATCCCTGCCAACTCCAATTGTGTGGGACCATCCTCTTTCCTTTCTACTCAGCAAATACTTTGTTTGAAATTTCTCTGCTCAAATATATTTCCTACACAATGTATAGGAAGTTTCAATTCATATCAAAACTAACTAAATATTGGTTGGAATACTATTTTTTATAAATGGAAATAAAACTACAAGGAAATTAAAAGTTTACATACAATGTGACCATTTCCTATTTAAGTCTGAATAAACCAAGGAAAATAAGTGCATTAAATTTCTAAAATTCAAGTTTCACTAGTAATTCACATGAAAAATATTTCCCATTATATTTCCAATTTATCATCTTGGTGCTATATTTGGTACTCATTATATTCACTTCAGGAGTAATGATAAACAAAGATAGTTCAGTATTACTGGAAAAATGGACATTTGTAAAAATCAAGAGTTAAACTAGACAACGTATAAAATCCCCTTCCAGTTCTGATATTCTATGTTAACAACTTTTGGAAATCCCTTAAAACCACAGAATGGAAGAGGGTATACTTGAGAAGCTTTGTTTGAAAGGTGAGTCTCTGGAACCTCTGTGCAATCACAGAATGTGTAATACAATCTCAGCCAAAGATTATCCTCCCAATCCATGTCTTCTAATAAAAAAACAGAAAAATCTAAGATGTTGGGTTGTTTTTTCTCCCATTACTAAAGTTCTGCTTAGTAAATAAATTACTAGTCAGAGAGTAATACTTTCAATTACTTTGTAATACTTTTGATGGGTCCCCAGGATGTTGCCTTTCCAAACTAAACAAATTTATATCATTGCACACAAAAGCCCTTGAATACGTGCTGAGAAGGCATGAAAAAGAAAGAGTTAACCCACTGAGACAGCGCACTTACTTACTATGGCATGTGCTGCACCATGCTACGTCGCTTCAGTCAAGCCTGACTCTTTGCAACCTTGTGGACTGTAGCCCCCAGGCTTCTCTGCCCCTGGGATTCTCCAGGCAAGAATGCTGGAGTTGGTTGTCGTGCCCTCCTCCAGGGGATCTTCCCCACTCAGGGATTGAACCCAAGTCTCTTATATCTCCTGCACTGGCAGGTAGGTTCTTTACTACTAGCACCACTTGGGAAGTTTACTATGGCATAGGGCAATACAAATATGCATGCTTATCTGTTTTAATGGGTGGTACATTAAAGCGAGAAACAATTATTTCTTTCTAGGGCTACTGCCAAAATTGTAATTGATAGATGATTGGCTCATGATCTGGGGTATGAAAATTCACTGATCCTTTGAACATCTGTTTCTTGGCTATTAATAAAAGAAGTTCTAACTAAAAAAGGAATTTTACAGAGACATAATTCATATACCGCACAATTCACTAGTTTGAAATATACCATTCATAGGTTGTACCACATCACCAGTTTAAAACAGTCTGTCCCTCTTAGAGAAACTCCAGGAATTCCCTGGAAGTCCAGGGATTAGTACTCTGCCCTTTCATTGCCAAGGGAGTGGGGTTCAACCCCTGGTTGGGGAGCTAAGATCCTGCAAGCTGTAGCGCTGCTCCCTCAAAATGAAAGAAGAAAGAAACTCCATACTCATTAGTGGTCAATCTTCATCCCCAGTCCCTGCCCCCCAATCACTCAGTAACCACTAATCAATCTACTGTGTTTCTATAGATTTAACTATTCTGGACATTTCAGATAACCAAATCACACATTTATGTGACATTCTATGATTGGTGGTGGTTTAGTCACTCAGTTGTGTCCTGCTCTTAGCGACCCTATGGACTATAGTCCGCAACACTCCTCTGTCCAAGGAATTTTCCAGACAAGAATACTGGAGGAGGTTGCCATTTCTTTCTCCAGGGAAACTTCCCCATCCAAGGATTGAACCCGGCTCTCCTGTATTGCAGGCAGTCTCCTACACTGCAAGTGAATTCTTTACCAACTGAGCCACCAGGGAAGCCCAACTCTATGATTAGCTTCTTTCATTCAGCATAAATCTTTTCAAGGTCTATGTTGCAGCACATATCAGTACTTCATTCTTTTTTATTGCCAAGTAATATTTCATTGTATGGATATTGTGCTGTGCTGTGTCAGTCACTCAGCTGTGTCCAACTCCCTACAGCCCCATGACTGTTACCTACCAGGCTCCTCTGTCCATGGAATTCTCCAAGCAAGAATACTGGAGCAGGTTGCCATCTCCTACTCCAGGGGATCTTCCCAACCCATAGATCTAATCTGCATCTTCTGGTACAAGAAGATGGTACAAGAACCTGTATCTTCTGGTATCATCTTCTGATACAAGAACTTTGTATCTTCTGCATTGACAGGATGGTTCTCTACTACTTAGCACCTTCTGGGAAGCCCCTGTATGAATATATCATATTTTATTTACTTATTCATTAATGGATGAACTTCTGGGTTATTTCCACCTTTGGGCTATTATGCAAAATGCTGCTATGACCATCTGTGTACAGGTTCTGCATGGATGTATGTTTTCATTTCCCTTGAGTATATGTATCTAGGGAATAAAACTGTCAAGCTACCATATGTGGTAATTCTGTTTAATTCACTGAGGAACTGCCAGACTGTATTCCAAAGTGGCTGCACCATTTTATTAATATATCCTGACTGCAAAGTATGAAGCTTCAAATTTCTCCATATCCTCAACCAAAACTTGTTATTGTATGTCTTTTTTTATTACAGTCATGCTTGTGGGTGTGAAGTGGTACCTCCCTGCAGTTTTGAGGTACATTTTCTTCATGACAAATGATGTTGAACATCTTTTCATGTACTCATTGGTCCAAAGGGAGCTCTTCATTTTTGTAACATACAGGTTTTATAAATTCAATATATATCTCCTTCAATAATAGGCACAACTTCTATTATCTTTACTCATTTTATAATTTTAAATTTAAACCTGAGAAGTTTAACTGCATAGGAATTGTAAAAACTATAATTTTTTACTGTTAGTCAACTGTTAGTCACTCAGTCGTGTCCTATTCTTTGCAACACCATGGACTGTATGGACCGTAGCCTGACCAGGCTCCTCTGTCCATGGAATTCTCCAGGCAAGAATACTGGAGTAGGTTGCCATTTCCTTCTTCAGAGGATCTTCCCAACCCAGGGATCAAACCCGGGTCTCTTCATTAGAGGCAGATTCTTTAGCATCTGAGCCACCAAGAAGTTGTAAACTCAGATGTCTACAGGGACTAGACAGGTGGTATAAACAGGTAAAGTGAACAAAGCTGAAGAAAGCAGAGCAAGCAAAATCATAATTAGCAAATAACATAGATCTCATTGTCCAAGATTGTACAGAAAGAGGTGACAACTGTGACAAAATGGGAGAAAGTAGGTCCATTAAAATAGAGGAAACAGCCCAGTGTTCAGTCCAGATAATTGTTGCCACATAAAAATACAGATGCAGAGTTAGCAGGTTTGATTTTTTAAGGAAAATAAAAAATTTGGCATTTTGAAATATGTGAAATAACTTTTTTAAAGAGTAAAACACAAAAATGCTCAAACAAAAAAAGAAACTTATAAGGGCTAGATCTCACCCTTAGGCCACAAGTTCATAATATATTCACTTGGTCAGTGAGTCAACACATGTTCATTGAGCACCAAATGTGTGTGTAAAATAATGTATATATTCCTAGGAACAGAAAAGTGAAAACATTTCCTGCCCTCAAGGAACTTACAGTATATTAGCTAAGGAAACAAAGAACACCAAGGTCACAAATACTTAATTTCAGGTAGAGGAAAGTGCCTTGAGAAAAATTAAGACAGGGAGGGTATTAGCATCATTGTGTGTGTGTGTGTGTGTGTGTGTGTGTGTGCGTGCGCATGCACACACACCTGATTCTTTGCAACCCCATGGACTGTAGTCCACCAGGCTCTTCTATCCATGGGATTTCCCAGGCAAGGATACTGGAGCAGGTTTCCATTTCCTACTCCACAGGATCTTCCCAACTGCCTAGCCTCTATTTAAGATTTGGTGAAAGGGCCTTTCTAATGAGGTGACATTTGAACAAAGATCTGAACAAAGTGAGAGAGTAAACCATGTTCCCCCCTGGGAGAAGAGTCTTCTAGGCAGAGGAAAGAACCACCAAGGTCCTTAAAAAACACCAAAGAGCTTGGCATGTTTGAGGATTAACAACTAGGCAATTTGGAAACTCCAAAAATAAGTATAAAATCTTCATGTAATTAAAGTTTGAGCTTAAATTAAAAAAAAAACACTGCTTATTACTACAATATGGAAAAGAGTAAATAAAAGTTTTAAATTCTTTCTTATCCAACCTCTTATTAGAAACAATTATGAAGAACTGATATTTTTTGCTTTGTGGTCATCACCTAATCACAAATGAGTAGCAGAAAGATCCAAAGATGCACAGTAACAAAGAGAAATAAAAGACTGGCCCTTACACACCAGCTTTCTACTCAGAAGAGGTTAAGATTTTCAAATTTGGGGGATGATGATCCATATGTTTATGACAGTTTACTTCTCTTCTAAGACTTTCATACAGGTTTCACAAGGAAATTAAAAACAGATCTCTCATTTATTTAATTTCCTACTTTAAAACAGCAACTAAGGGGAAACAGAACTATAATAATATATACTCAAAATTTTTTATCTTAAAAGAAATAGTTATCTTAACATGTTAATTATATCCAATGTGCTGCAAACATCAGACAATATTTTCCAAAGATCAGAAGAAAGGGAGTGTTAAAGCAACTGGCTTTAGTCACAGTGGATATGGAAAAACAGGGGAATACCAGTTATTTTGGTTGGAAGCACTGTTCTAAACATGGGAACAACAGTAAAAACCAAATTTCTTCATGTGCCTTCTTTAAACCATGGGATCCAAATAAGTCTTCAATAAAAGGAATACTAGTATGACTGCCTTAAATTAGCCAGGGAAAAATGAAGTCACATGTCTGGAAAATGCCACTCTAACTAATAATTTTAGAAAGTTTATACTCATTTAATAGCAAGTTATATTCTAGACGTTTTTTCATTCAGTAATTATAGTTATAATTACTATTGTATAGACTCCTATTTAAGAACAGTTATAATTTTATGTGAATTTTCTGATTCCACTAAGATGAAAACACAAACCAAAAAACCTTCCTGCTACAAATATGTAAAAAGGCTGGATAAAATATGATAAAAATACTTAATACATGGTGAACTTTTAAGAAAATAAGTGAAATAAATCTCTAAATGCCAGAGATGAAGCCAGATCTGAAAATCAGAATGGTACAGATAAGAGTTGATGCAAATGTTATCCAGGAAGGAAGTTAAAAAGTAGAAATGGACTGGGTATCAGCAAACAGGGGAGAGATCTATCAAATCTCGGGCTCAAATGAGAGGGGGAGTCTGGAAGTCAACTCTACAATAAAAGAAGAATCTTTACAAATGAGCACATGAATGTTCAAACACAATATATCAGCTTCTCCACCTTTACCAGAAGTCTGTGTGCTTGCTCAGTCATTTCAGTCATGTCCAACTCTTTGCAACCCTAGGGACTATAGCCCACCAGGCTGCTGTGTCCATGGGATTCTCCAGGCAAGAACGCTGGAGTGTACTGCCATTTCCTTCTCCATTACCAGGGGTCTAAGTAGGAAAAAAAAAATCTCTTCAGAAAAAGAAATTCCAAGAATTCCCTGGTGGTACAGTTGATTAGGACTCCATGCTTCCAATGCAGGAGACACGGGTTCAATCCTTGGTCAAGGGACTAAAATCTTGCATGCCATGTAGCATGGCCAAAAATACAATAAAATTTAAAAAAATAAACAGAAACTCCAGGCTTACATCTTAAGTAAGTTTGAAGTACAAATTTAAACAAACGGTATGATACAAATTATCATGCTCCATTAAAAAATTACGTAACAAAGGGTTCTGGTCCAATAATATCTCTTGGGCACTTGGCAGAAGTAAACACAAAACTTCCCTGGAGAGACACCATCAACAATCCAAACAATAACGGTAATCTCATAGAAAAAGCAAGCTCACCAATTAAGAATTGTAAAACACAAGAGAAAATAATCCACCCTGTGTGAGAGTCCTCTAACGCAACAGAAGGATTAGAGCCCAAAGAACTCAGGATAAAGGACAACAGAAAAATCTAACACACAATATAAAATAAGTACATAAAAATAACTAAAACATAAAAGAATCTGAACTTAAGACAGAGACCATGAAAAAACAAAGGAAAAAACTGCAAAGAGAAGTTCTAAAATTAAAATTACAAAGTAAATGGAGTTGGATGGACATAAACTCCAATATCCATGAGCTGGTAAATAAACAAATTGTGGTATATTCATCCACTGGAATACTATTCAGCCATGAATAGGAACTATGAATAGATGTAACAGCATGAACTCAAAAACATTCTGTTTAAAACTAAATATAATATACTGCAAAAGAATTATGTTAAGTGAAAGATGATAAACCAAAAAAGTAAAGATTATATGATTCTATTTATATTAAATTTTTAATAAAGGCAAAACTACAGAGACAGAAAGCAGGTCACTGGAGCTGGGAGGAGGAGTAGGGATTGACCTCAAAAGGACATGATGAAACTTTTTGGGGTAACAAATATTCTAAAACTGAATTGTGTGATGGTCAGACAAGGGACAGATTTACTCAAAATCACTGAACTGTATACTTAAAATGGGTCAGTTTTATGGTCTGTAAATTACTGAAACATTAGGGGGGAAACCCTCAACAAATGGGTAAGGAGAAGAACAGACACATCTCAGATGAGAAATGGTGAACTTGAAGATAGATCTGAAGATGTTACCCAGAATGCAATTCAGAGAGATAAAGAGATGAAATATATGAAAAAGAGTAAGTGACATGAAGGAGAGTAAAAGGATCCAATAAAAGTCTATTAGGAATTTCAGAAGTAACATTTAAACATACAAGGTCTGAGAATTATTCAGAATTGATTCAAGACATGAAACTTCACATTCAGGAAGCTCAGTGAATCCCAAGATGGAAAAATACATTCATACATACCCATCACAGTGAAACAACAGAAGTGAAAAAAAAAAAAAAACCTTAAGAGCAACAAGATGTATGGAGATGGAACAAAGACTGGACCAAAAGCAAACTTTTCAACAGTGACTAAAACAGAGGCCAGAAGACAATGGAATACTATCTTCACAGTGTTGAGGGAAAATACATAGTTAAGCTGTCATTCAAGTAAATACTTTCAAAAAAGAATAAAATAATTTACCACCCTTATCCTGTTACTGAAAGAATGTTATTCAGGAAGATGCCCAACAGGAACTTTGGGGTTCAGTGAGAATGCACGGGCTGAAGCTATAAAGATCTGTGAATCACCAGCATACAGGTGCTAAGAGAGGCATACAGAGAAGAGGGTGAAAATGAACAAGGAGAGTGGGTTGAGTAGGAAAAGAGGAAGGAAGCTGTGGGAAACTGGAGCCTTGGGAATCACCAAAAACTCAAAGGGTAGGCATAGGACAAATCGTACTATTGTCCTTTTAACATACGGGGAAAACTCAGTTGCATCTATAAAGAAAGAGCAATGAACTTTAGGGAGAGAATGACAACAGATGGAAAGGGATCTGACAAAAAAAAGTAGAAGAGCAAGAAAAAACAAAATGCAACAGAATTAAAATCTTCATTGAAAGCATTAAAAATAGTTAAACACTAGGATATGGATTCTGTGAAATCCAGCACAAACTTAGAAAAATTCTACTAGAATGAAGAGAACAAAAGATAAGAGAAAAAAACATTAGAGATATGAAAGAGAATAGAAATCCAACTTAAGCCTCATAAGGGTGTTATGGAATAAATCAGAACAAAAAGATGAGAACAAACCATTTTTTAAAATTTTCTGAAGATAAAAGTATATCTTTAGGAACTCACAAGTTTCAGGGAAACAATGAAAAAATTCATCTAGTCCTCTTCCCACAAAATTTTTAATACTGAAACTGAAGAAAAATTTCTGTAAATATCCAGGCCAAATAATAACAATAACACAAAGCACATTATAGTGCTTTCTACATGCTATGTAAATCACAAAAATATAGAAAAATAAGAATTTTAAGTGCTTTCCATGGATTTCCACAAAAATCCATGTTCTCACCATAGGTACAGTGGAACAGAGCAACAACAATCAAGCTGGGAGCCCTAAAAGCCAGAACACAATAAAACAACTCTGTTTAAAGATGGTAGAATCATCCTCACATGGGCCTGAACCTCCTGGCACCGGCAGTCTAACAGTTTTTCCTTTTCCTGAACAGTACATATGAATAATCTGTGGCCTATGTTTTTAAGAAGGCATGCCAATCCAGACTACTGTCCTTCCTTACAAGGTACTTGCAAAACGGGAGAGAAATGCAAATGCCCTTCATGAGTTCTTTAGTTGAGAAGTCCTACTTGCTTTGATGTGGTCTTCCTAGTTTACATAGGAAGAGATAACCCTTTTTCTCCTGCTCCCTACTCCAAAACAGACTGATAAGGACTACTGGGATTTTGCTGAAACAGAAGTCCAATGAGTTATTTTTCAACTGCAGGTCACAACCAGTGACTGGGTCATGAAATCAATTTAATAGGCTACAACCAGCATTTCTGAGGTTTACAATGAAATAACAGTTAAAATGCAGTCCAACACATGTAGCAAGAGCAGGTAAATGTTTTTATTGGTTATCAAATGAGTTGTTACACAGAGTGTATTTTATACTTGAGTTGTGGTCAAAAAAGTTTAAAAGACATAGGACTGTCATATTTACAAAACACGATTTTGCCCCAGGCAACATTATCAGTACATTTTATCCTGGGCCTATAATATTTACTCCTTGAAAGTTTATAAAGAAAGGGCCAGAACCCCAGTTCTAAGGATTAGCTTCACCAGATATTAAGACATATTATAAAACTACAATAGTCAATATAGTATGATCATGTAAACAGATTAAAGGATGAGAATAGGTAAGTCCAGAAGCAGACCCAAATATACTGGAAATTTGATATTTGATGTAAAGTGGCAACCCAAACTCAAAGGAAAAAAGATGGGTTGTTAAATAAATGGTGTTGACACAACTGTGTAATTAACTGAAGAGAAAAAAAAATCAAATTGGAACCCTATCACATTTACTTCAGAAAAAGACCCAAATGCATCAAAAATGTAAAGGAAAAACAACAAATGTAATAGGGGGCAACAGGAAGCTTTTATTTGTATTTATTCATTCTTAAATAATCTTATAAAGGAAAAGGTCTTTCTAAGTATGAAACCCAGGAGTCATAAAAGTTTTATAAATTTGACTATTTTAAAATGTGCAGAAGGAAAAAAATTATAATTCAAACCACAGTTTTTCAAATAAAGAGCTTCTACAAATCAACTAGGATTTTCCTAGGGGTTCAGATGGTAAAGAGTCTGTCTGCAATGCAGGAGACACAGGTTCTATCCCCGGGTTGGGAAGATCCCCTGGAGAAAGAAATGGCAACCCACTCCAGTATTCTTGCCTGGAAAATCCAATGGACAGAGGAGCCTGGCGGGCTACCATCCATAGGGTTGCAAGGAGTCAGATACAATTGAGTAATTTTCACACAATTCAACTAAAAAACCTCAATAACTCAAGTGAAAAGTAGGTAAGACAGAAGCAAGCACTCTGCAGAAAAGAAATACAAATGAATTTTAAACCTAAAGATCCTTGACTTATCCATTAAGAAAATGATAAATTAACCCAATACTGAGGTTTCATTTTTCACTTAAGATAGGCAAAGATCCAAATGTTTGATGACACACTGGAACACAAAGATGTGGAGAAACAAGACTTCTCATACTTTGCTGATCAGTATGTGTGAATATGATCAGTATGTGTGAATACTGACAAAATGTCCACAAAGGCCAATCAAAACTGACACAATCTCCACTGCCCCAGCAATTCAATCTGCAGGAATCTTACAGCTGTGTTAGAATATGTGAGAAATCACAAATGTGTAAGGTGATTCACTGTTGCATTTTTGTAATAGTAAAAGACTAAAACAACCTAAATATCTATTAACCAAAGACTGAATAAGTAATTAAATTATGGTCACTCGACAAAATGGAAAACTATACAGCTTAAAACAGAAAAAAGAGGAGGAAAAGGAGGAGCAGGGGGAAAGAAGGAAGAAGATAATCTATTTTGGTCTTGAAATACAAAATGATAGCCCAGTATCAATTACATAAAAGACTGAAAAGTTTCATTAAAGAATCCTCAGCCATTCAGAATCACAAGTTAGAGACAAGTTCTCTAGCAGCCAGTTATATTTCCAAGTAGATTTTTCTACTCAATACCCCAGGCAGAATATAATTTACTCACAGGATAAAGTTATTTCTTAAATTTTGCTTGTGCTTTATGGAAATAGAGGTTATTCAGGTAAAGATAGTTTAGAAATTAGATGAAGAGGTAGAACAAAAAGCTATGTTCTTTTTAATCCCACTCTCCTTCCCTTTCATATCATATCCTGAAAGACAGAGAACAGTTAAAAGAAAGGCAAAAAGACAACATGTTTTTCATCATAGAATCTTGCTCCCAAATTAGAAAAGAACAAATCAGGCAAAGAAAGGCAATAACGTGGCTTGGATCCTGGAAACCCAGAAATCCTGTTAACCACTTTTTAAAAAAAATTCTGCTTTCAGTTCAAGGAGTGCATCCACACTTGCACACCCTGGAAATCCCCACTGGTTCACAATCAACCAAGAACCGGCTCCGAAACACCAACTCAAGGCCTAACTTCCCCCATTCCTTGGAAGCAAACATGCAAAATATTTAACTCCTTTCACTGGATGATCCCAAAACAAAATAAAAATATCACACCAATAAACCTCACTGGGAAACTCCTCCTCCCCAAAATCTGAAAGTAAATACTTATTTTTCAAATATAAGAGAGAACAGTCTTATAGAAAAATTGAGCACTATACACAGATAAAACTTAATTCAGAGTCCTCAAAAAGAATTTCCAAAGAAAAGCAAATATGGAGAGCTGCCCAAGGCTCTTTTTTTAAGAGTCTTTATTGATGTTTCATTGTTCACCCTGAAAAAGTAACCAAATTCAAAATGCTCCTTTTAACAATAACTTTGGATACCATATTATTATCCTCCTCCTCAGGTACACAGCACAAGCCCCTGGGTGCTAAAGGAGCCTGGGCTAGTCATGATAAGCCAGTTTGGGTCTGTATTATCTCTGCTGGGGCATCTACAAACTGATATGACTTTGGTCAAGTCTCTTCACTTTTCTGGGCTTCAGTATAAAGTGGGGCTAGTACTTACTGAGAAGGGCTATTGTAAGGACTCGTAAAATTAAATGAGCTGACTATAAAAAGTCTATACTCCAAAGCCTCCACAGGTGCCATGGTAAGCAGTTAAGAGTACAAGTTGTACCAAGAGTTTGTCACCATCTCTAACTCTTTCGTTTTCAAAACAGGACACCAGGAAAATGACTTTCCCATGCTTTCTGTTCCTGACTCAGAAATGGGTTTCTCTCTTCATATGGTGGCAGGATATTTGAATCCCTAAAGTAGTAATAACCCAACTGCCTCTATATGTGACAGATTTTATTTTCTTGGGCTTCAAAATCACTGAGGACAGTGACTGCAGCCACAAAATTTAAACATGCTTGCTCCTTGGAAGAAAAGCTATGACAAACCTTGCTGACAAAGGTCCAAAGAGTCAGAGCTATGGTTTTTCCAGTAGTCATTTACAGATGTAAGAGTTGGACCACGAAGAAGGCAGAGCACCGAAGAACTGATGCCTCTGAACTGTGGTGCCAGAGAAGACTCTTGAGAGTCCTGCAAGGAGATCAAACCAGTCAATCCTAAAGGAAATCAACCCTGAACATTTATTGGAAAGACTGATGCTAAAGCTGAAGCTTCAATATTTTGGCCACCTGATGCAAAGAGCCAACTCACTGGAAAAGACATTGATGCTGGGAAAGATTGAAGGCAAAAGGAGACAAGGGTAGCAGAGCTCAATGGACATGAATCTCAGCAAATTCTGGGAGACAGTGAAGGACAGGGAAGTCTGGCGTGCTGCAGTTCATGGGGTGGCAAAGAGTCGGACGTGACTTAGCTACTGAATAACAACTTTATATATGTAAGAAAGGTATGTTTACATATCATTCATTTCCATGTATTCTGATTCAAAGGCCAAAGAGACAATTCAGCCCACCCTCTTCAGAAAGGCTAGATCCACTGCTCTTGCAGTACATATGTATGTACAGATGATTCATAAATCAAGTGTTCTCTGCTGGGGATTGCTTGAAGCACATGCTTGCAGATTACACTTTACAACATGTATATATCTTCAGATATATCCTCAAAACAATCTTGTGAGAAAACTGAGATGCAGCGGGGGAAAAAAAGGGCCACATTAATGACTACATAAAAAATATACAATCTCTAGTTCTGACTCCTACTTAATTCATTACTTCATTGAGCTGAAAAAGTTATTTATTTTGTTTATAAAACAGAAAAGAACAATTTATCAGTTGTACCTGCAAAAGTCACCAAAGTTTAAAATTTTCTCATAGCAATGAAGCAGAATCTATTATCATCCAAACTCAGTTTTACTGCTAATATAAAAAGAAAATGGTTTACACTGTCTTTTCATCCTCTTTTAATGAAAAAAAGAAAAAGAATAGAAGAGAGAGAATAGAGAAGGAAAAAATTGTAATCTTGGAATTTCCAGTGCTTAAGTTAAACAATACTAAATCTGCCTCATATTAAATAAGCATATTACTTACTGTCTTTGTGCACTGCAGGAGTGAGAAAGTAGCCAATGGAAGTTGTTCACGTGGAGGGCAGGGAAAAAAATGGGAAGTGATTTTACTCTGAAAGAAACTCAGAAGGCCAAAGAACCAAACAGTAAATGGAAACGGCAAGAAGACAGGTAGAAATCTTGGGGATATCCCGGGAACACTCATGAACTCAGATGACGTGTCCTGTACATCTCATCAGTGGTTTTCCCTTCCATGTCTAACTTATATAAATATTGAATAACTTAGCAGCAATGTACAACTGGAAGATGAGTCATCCCACCAGTAATAAAGGAAAGGGAAATTCTATCTTCCTGTGAACTTTGATACAGTTTGCATCTGTTTCATTATTCCGGCTAGCAGTTACTGCTAATTCATGTCTGCACACTTTCCCTTCTGCTGCTGCTAAGCAAGTAATAGCAAGCTAAATATTAAGCAACATCATGCTCAAAAGTGTACACCAGACTATCAGCGACATAAAAGTACTGTGTACTTTTTACAGGTACAGGTATATGCTGTTTACAGGTACAGTGTAAACAGCATGGGTGAATGGAATCCAGAGATCAGGGTTTGAATCCTGGCTCTGTAACTTAACCCATGTGGCTTTAGCAAGTCAATGAACTTCTTTGACCCTCAGTTTCCTCTCTGTAAAGTATATAAAATACTCCTTCCTTTAAAGTTATTGTAATGATTAAATGGTATAATTAAATAAATGGTAACTATGGCATAGGTAATATAAACCTTGGATGACTTAATGTATAAATAATACTTACTGCACATCTACTGATGCCAAACATTGTGGAGAATACAGAGAAGGGTGTCCTGCTCCTCAAAGAGGGAGAGAAATGTACTCCTGCACATTTGAGGTGAAGGAGAAAAGCAGACAAAGAAAAGAGCAGAGTAGTCCACAGCCAATGAGTAGCCAGCTCTGCCTGAAGCAAGTGTTTGTAAAGGATAGTAAGAGGAGACGAGGCTTGAAAAGTTGGTTGTAGCAAAACTGTGGAGAAGGAGTTACTTTCAGGGTAGGAAGGAAAACTGTAGGTTTTTGGGCAACGGAATAATATGATTAAACCAATGTTTTAACAAGACTGATTTAGGAAGAATATTTTTTTTTAAATGAAAGGAATAGACACAAGAAAACCAGTTAGGAGGTAACACAGACATTGAGGCTCAGATGCAAAAGGCTTACACAAGATAGAAGGAGTAGAAATTGAGCAACAGGAGCAGATACAAGAAGTGCTGCACAATAGGGTTACTGATGGATTTGACACAAAGGTTACGGATACGAGAGGTCAAAAAGTTAGTTTTAATTGCCTCAGTCTGGGCAGCAAAAAGGAAAGACACAAAAGGAAACTCAATGGTATGTGATCAGAGACTAGAAAAAAAGAAGCATTTATGAAGAACTTGACTTTTGACACCTTGAATTTGAGTTCATAATGACATATTCAGAGACACCACTTTGCCAACAAAGGTCTGTATAGTCAAGGCTATGATTTTTCCAGTAGTCACATGTGGATGTGAATTGGACCATAAGGAAGGCAGAGTGCTAAAGAATGGATGCTTTCGAATTGCAGTGCTGGAGAACTCTTGAGACTCCCCTGGACTGCAAGGAGATCAAACCAGTCAACCTTTAAAGAGACCAACCCTGAATACTCATTGGAAGAAACTGATGCTGAAGCTCCAATATTATGGCAAATCTCACATGAAGAGCCGACTCAATGAAAAATACCCTGATGCTGGAAAAGACTGAGGGCAAGAAGAAAAGGGGGCGATGGAGGACATTATGATTGGATGGCATCACTGACTCAATGGGCATGAGTTTGAGCAGACTCTGGAAGATAGTGAGGGACAGGGAAGCCTGGTGTGCTGCAGTTCATGGGGTCACAAAGAGTTGGACACGACTTACCAAGTGAATAACAACAACATCATATTCACATAGAAATGTCTCACAAGCAGTTAGCTGTATTGATCTAGCATTTAAAAGAATAGCCAGGATAAAAAACAAAACAACAACAACAATCCGGGAGTCCCTTGGATAAGAAGGGACTAAAGCTGAGGAAGAAATCCCACCAGGGTCACTGAAAGGCCCTGGGTATTCTTTCAGGAGAAAAATACACCTGCTCATTGTAGGAAAATGGATTTTCTCTGGTGAGGAGAGGACATGGATTCCAAGAAAGTCCAATATTCATAAAAGAGGCACACAGATTGTGGCTTAAATCTCTGTGAATGGTGGTGTCAGTCTAACTATAAAAGGTATGTGATCCAACATGAATTAAGATAGAGAGCTTACCTTGAGTGGACACTGTTACTAGCTATTCAGCTCCACTGGGGACTCCAGGGGCTTGAGAAAACACACTGAAATATACTGCACCTGCTTCTTCTCTAACTGGCCCCCTTCTGATATATGTTTTACTTTATAAACTAGGAATTAAATCTAATTTTACCCTGGATGTAATGTATGGTGTCTGCCCGCTAGTCCATAACCCAATTGAAATACTGCCCATGAATTTGCACAAAATGTTACCAACATTTCTGGGTGTTCAGAATCCCATAGAACAAAATCTGAAAATCACCATGACTTATCGTAAGACAAGGAAAGGAAGAAATGTGGACCTTGCCTCTTCCCAGTAAATCCATTATTGTTCCTTTACTTAGAGGGGTATTCTACTTTAAAAGTTTTACACAATAACAAGAAATACATTTGGATTGAAATACCAGCTTTATTGTTGTTGAGTCGTCAAGTTGTGTCCGACTCTTCACGACCTCAAGGACTGTACCACGCCAGGCTTCCCTGTTCCTAGCTCAGCTTCACTGGTAACATGGCTGACAGTCAGGACCAAGAATGCTGTGCTTCCGCTGTGTTCTGGAAGTGGTCTGTCAGGTTATTTTGGTACATAACAATAATGAGTTTCTTACAGATAGCATATCATTTATGGTGTTACACCTCAAACTAATACACTTATATGTCAATTATACCTCAGTGAAACTGGAAAAATAAAATTATAAACATTTACAAATAATAATAATAGTCAGTTCTTATTTTCTGATAATCATATGGAGTTTCTCTCAAAGTCCAGAAACCTTGTACCATCAACAAAATAGTGAGCAAACTTGGAAGAGGTCACTTCAATAATTTCTGTCTTCAAAGGTCTGGCCCATGTGTAGACGTAGTCCTGCCTGACTGCTAAGTTGCTTCAGTTGTGTCCGATTCTGCAACCCCATGGACTGTAGCCAGCCAGGCTCCTCTGCCCATGGGATTCTCTAGGCAAGAATACTGGAGTGGGTTGCCATGCTCTCTTCCAGGGGATCTTCCTGACTCAGGGATCAAACCCGAGTCTCTCTCCTGCACTGGCTGGCAGGTTCTTTACCACTACCTCCACCTGGGAAGCCCCATGAATGTAGTACAGGCCCCTAAATGTATTTTGAAAAAATGAATCACAGTTATCAGGCCATGAGACATTGACAATGACTGAAGAGGAGGTATTAACTTATAATAAGTCCTTTCATCTTTCACCTAATGTTGAATAGCTCCTAAGCATTTACTAAGTTCTTTTCATTTCCCAGTGACACTGCATGTGGGCACTGCATGATAAGGCTGTATCCTATTTCCCTGAAAAAATACCTCCTGCTCACTACTCTCATGCTGGAGAATTTTACAGGTTAAATAATCAATTCAACCCAAAACATAAGCATTTATATGGCATGAATCTACAAAGAAAATATAGTATTTTTATTAATATAGGAGAATGTAATTTTTCAATTCTTTGTTTTTTAGTCAGCTTGCAAAGAATCACATTTCTAATTACAGCAATGGTCCATCAAGACGGACATCTGCCTTTGAGAAAGCCTCAGTTTGTCTGCTAATTCAAATCATCTGAGCAGACCTACCACTGACACAAATGCAGGGAGTCAAGTTTTAAAAAAAACAGTGTTTAAATCATCTGTGTAGCTAGCTCAATCCACACACATTCCACTCTTCCAATTATAAATCTCCAAAAAAAAAAGCCAGCACTCCTAAGTGCAGGAAATCACATTTGACTTCCCTGCAGCTGCTGCACAGCTGAGGAAAATGCAAAAACAAAGAGGAAATGTGTCTGGAGATCTTATTAACAAAGAGTGGAAATCCCCTTCCTCCACATCTCCCAACCAGCACTGCTGAGGATGCATGAGCTCTCAGGTTCAAATTTCCTTTCACGGAAGGCCTCACCACCCAGAATCAAGCTGCAGCTGCTGCCTGCACTAAAGGCAGGAGTGGATGCACATCTGAGCACGCCAGATTGCCACTTCAGCTACAGTTTTCACTACAAATTGGATTCACATGTACAGGATTTTTTTTCAACTGCAGAAAAAACATTAATAACAAAAGCAATGTGGTTCAGTAGGAAATCTCTCCAGCTCTGATCTAAATTTCACCTCTCACGCGTTTCGTGAGTGGAAAAAGAAATGTACTACCATGCGCAAATGTTATGACAATTTTCAGTATTTTAAAAATATTTTTTGACTAAAGAAATGGACTTTCACTTTCTATGACGACATTTCTAAACTATTTTCATCTTTTATAATGATTATGTTTGTTTGGGGAAAATACACTACAGGAGGATTTGCCTGCCTCTGCGTGAAATTCACTAAGGATGCATTATTTTATAATCTCCCTCTTCATAACTTCTCCTGAAAACATATAAGCATTTCTTTAACATGTTGTCATTTTGAGAAGATTTTTACAATGGAAATTTCAGACATATACTAAAGTATACAGAATAATATAATAAGAAATCTCAGTGAATCCATACTAACTTTATCAACTCATGGCCAATCTTGTTCCATATGTAACCCTACCTACTCCATCCCCCAATTTCCAGTTATTTTTGAAGCATATCTCACCCATCACATCATTTCATCCATAAATATTTCAGTGTGTAGCTCTGAAATACTTCTGGTTTTGGGGGGTGTTTTTGGTCATGCCATGCGTCTTGTGGGATCTTAGTTCCCTGACCAGGGACTGAATCCAGGCCCGCAGTAGTGAAAGTGCCAAATATTAACCACTGGACTGCCAGGGAATTCCCTAAAATCCAGAGTTTGAAAACAACTCACTGGCATTATTACATCTTAAAAAAAAAATCAGCAATAATTTCTTATCATCCAACAACTATGTTCAGACTTGATTGTTCAAATGAGGAATATAAGGCACAATACAGTCCATACACTGCAAATGATGGATAAATCAGAAATCGCTTTGATCTACAGGTCTTTTCCTTCTCCCTCTCTCTGGTTCTCTTTCTCTCTGTCTGCAATTCATTTATTGGGAAAAACCTGTTTGTCTTAGTTTCCTAGTTTGGATTTGGTGACTGTATTCCTGAGGTATATATGGCCCATATATTTCCTGTATATGGAATTATATATGCAGGATTATATATAAATTAGTGGTTGGGCCCTAGAGGTTGATCAAAGTTTGATATTTTCACATACCAAATCTTTAACTCTTCTATTTCCTATTTCTGGAAACCCCAAAGGAGAGAACCACTTGCAGAGCTTCACCCTTTAGATAACAAGTACTGCTGGATTCTAAGGACGTGTTATGTGCTCTGTTCAAGACTTCGTTTATACTCTGTAATGACCTATATGGGAACAGAACCCAAAAAGAGTGGACATATGTATATGAATAACTGATTCACTTGCTGTACAGCAGAAACAACACTGAAAAGCAACTATATTCTGATAAAAATTAATTTTAAAAAATATATAAAGGAAAGGCAGTGAGGTAGTCTAAAAAGCTTCACACTATCAAAACCACAGCAATGATTTGATGTCCTTTTCTTCCTTTCCAGACTGACACCATGCTAGACACAGATTCTGTACTTTTATTCACCTAAATCACAACTTCCTCTTCTACCCTGCACTGTCTTCAGGGCTCTACCCTCATCTCTGCCCCCACTAGGAAAAGATGATCTTATCTGACTTAAGACATAATTAGGTTGCCTGGCAACAGTCAGAACAAGAATCATGAAGTAACTTTCTCATGGTTATTATAAAGATGATATTAAATGAGCTAACAGTTGTAAGGTACTTATAGTAGTGATTAGTGTACAGTAAGCCTTATACAAATGTTTGCTTTAGAAAAAAAGGAGTTAAAACAAATCAAGCAGAATTAATATCTGAAAAGATCTCTCAAACTTCTTCAAGAATACAAATATACTTCTTTATATCTTGTATTTTGGTGGAATAATGTGTTCTACATACAAGTAAACCGCATTATTCCACCAAAATAAGGGCTTCCCTGGTGACTCAGACAGTAAAGAATTTACCTGCAATGCGGGAGACCCAGGGTTCAATCCCTGGGTCCCCTGGAAAAGGGAAAAGGCAACCCACTCCAGTATTCTTGCCTGGGAAATCCCATGGACAGAGGAGCCTGGCAGGCTGCAGTCCATAGCGTCACAAAGAGTTGGATACGACTGAATGACTAACGCAACAACATAGAGGTAAACACTGCAGATAACGAAGGCGTGTTCTTTTAGACGTTTAATTTTATTTCATTTTAATCTTTTAAAAGTCTAGATAATGCAAAATGGAAACTATTGTTAGAAATGCACTACATACTTTCCTTTATCAAATGAATATCAAACAGTATCTTTGAAAATTTCTTAGGGACCCAGTACATCATTATGAACATAAGGAAACTTAATGAACAAAACTCAGATTCTGGAAACAAGAGAGACAAATCTTAGCTCTGCTACTAACAAAGTTGGCTCAGGAAAGCCACTTAACCTCTCTGAGGCCTAGCAAAAATGAGATGCTGCCTTCCCTATAGGGTTAACTCAAGGATTAGAAATAACGACCCTTGGGGAATCTCTGGTGGTCCAGGGGTTAGGACTCCATGCTCTCACTGTAAAGAGTGTGGGTTGACCGCCTCGTTGAGGAACTAAGATCCCACAAGCTGCCCAGTGAAGCAAAAGCAAAAAAAAGAAATAACAAAGATCTTAGCACACTGCCTGACATACAATAAGCATACTGCAAGGTTCAAACAGACAGAAATTTCTACTCTCATGGAGCTTCTAATATGGAGAAAAGATTAATAAAAGCATATAAAATACATAATATGTCAGATGGTGGTAAGTGTTATGGAGAAAAATAAAGCAGGGACCAAAAACAGAATGCTTGGGTGAGGGGATACAGGCAATTTTGAATAGGGTGGTCAGGAAAAACCACTCTAAGAAGGCAATATTTAAGAAAAGAGCTGAAGCAAGTAGATGAATAATCACACAGATATCAGGAGGAAGAGGAAACAGCTAGAACAAAGGTCCTGAGGCAGGAGCATATCTGGTAGGACCAAGAAACACCAATCAGTCCAGCCGGCTGAAATGGAATGCAGTAAGATCCGAGAGGCTAACATGGGTTTTAGAAGTCACTGGAAAGATTCTGTGTTTCAGCCTACTGGAGAGTTTTAATCAAAGGGGTAACAAGATCTGACATGGATTGACAAAAATCACTCCAGCTGATAGCAGAGTGATGGGAAACAAGAACGATTAGATAGATGGCTATTGTAGTTGTCTAGTCTAGAAATGATGTGCCTTAGATCAAAAAGTGGTAGCAGTAAAGGTGATGAAAGTGAGTTGCTCAGTCGTGTCTGACTCTTTGTGACCCCATGGGCTATAGAGTCTATGGAATTCTCCAGGCCAGAATACTGGAGTGGGTAGCCATTCCCTTCTCCAAGGTATCTTTCCAACTCAGGGATCGAACTCAGGTCTCCCACATTCCAAGCAGATTCTTTACCAGCTGGGCTACCAGGGAAGCCCAAGAATACTGAGTGGGTAGCCTATCCCTGGAGAAGGCAATGGCACCCTACTCCAGTACTCCTGCCTGGAAAATCCCATGGATGGAGGAGCCTGGTGGGCTACAGTCCATGGGGTCACAAAGAGTCGGACACAACTGAGCGACTTCACTTTCCCTTTTCACTTTCATGCACTGGAGAAGGAAATGGAAACCCACTCCAGTGTTCTTGCTTGGAGAATCCCAGGGATGGCGGGGCCTGGTGGGCTGCCGTCTGTGGGGTCGCACAGAGTTGGACATGACTGACGCAACTTAGCAGCAGCAGCAGCCTATCCCTTCTCCAGCAGATCTTCCCGACCCAGGAGTCAAACCAGGGTCACCTGCATTGCAGGTGGGTTTTTTACCAGGTGAGCTACCAGGGAAGCCCAAAGGTGATGAGAAGTGTCATATATGCCCTGGAGAAAATTGATATATTTTCTGGTAGACTGGAGGTGGGTGGGGTATGATGCAAAGAGGGAAGTTAAGGTTGACTTGCATTTTTGATACCTGAATAACTAAAAGAACAAAGTTCTATTTACTGAGATAAGAAAGACTGCAAGACGGACATCATATAAAGATCAGAAGTCTGGTGCTGGAGAGAAGGGAGGATGCCTTTGCTGTTATTCTCAACATCTCAGCAGCTGCTCTTTCACATTGGTAGTTTTCTCTTCCCTCAGAAGCAAGCTCTCAGACTTCAGTACCCATGTGTTACCGTTTTTATTCTTCTGTCTTATTCACACTATTCTATTCGCTTGGAAGAACAAATGAAAAGGCAATGGAAATTGATACCTTTAGTCAACACTGAAAGAAAAACTGAATCAGAAATCTGAGGCAACATTTTCTAAGCAAAACAAAAACTTAAAACTGTGGCCACCCTGGTACTACCTCACCTCACTCCAACACACTGCTTCTATAATTCATTTACAAAATGCTCACTTAGAACTCACTTTTCTCATAAACACAGATTTATTAAAAAAATGACTTGGTTTTCAAGCCAAACTATGTCACGGGGCTATATTATAAAAATAAAAGTACTAGCCTAGATCTGAGGGAGGAAAGATCACAGGATATAAGAAAAACCAGACCTTCTTGCCCTTGGCTTAAGAAAAAAATTAGTCAAGTTTCTCTTCGCACACTCCTACCTTGTCCAAACCTCCTCAACTACAGGTGCCCTGTCCCTCTGCTTCACCACTGCCACCTACGTGAGACCTACCACTCTAGCATCCGACTCAGAAGTTGCCCCCCAAATGTCCTCCATGTCTAAAAATCACCCACCCAACTCTAAAACAGCAGTTACCACTACAGTCGCACATAATTCTCCTTCCCTTATAGAACAGAACTCAGCTAGCCATCAGGAGGAAATGCACTGCTTCAAGCTAATTCTCATAAAAATGACTGGATCCCAGTTGGAAGAATTTCAGTAAGTGCTATCTCAGACCAAATGAAGAAGGATGAAAAAATGGAGATGTTTGATGTTGAGAAAGCCACTGAACAGAGTCAGCTTGCTTTTCTTTTTACATTTTTACCCTTCCTGGGCCTCTGAACTCATTGATCTTTCTAGAAGTTTCACATTTTTAACCACAACTCTTGCACCAAACCACCTGGATGATCCAGAGATCACATGCACAGTTTTTAACTGTGGAGCTGAAGAAAATGAAATGGGGAATAACATTAGTGATTAAGTATACACTGGGTAAAATGTTCGTAACTTGAGGACCATTTGTCACAGTACATGATTTTAAAACTACACCTGGGAAACAATTACATTTCTCAGGTTTTTTTTAAACTACCAAATCCCCAAAGTTTGCCATTTACCACTAGACTTTAAAAAAAAAAAAATTCTGGGGGAAAACCTCCTATGCATCTTAGAGATAATCAAATCTTCAAACCCACAGAAGATGAGAGTGGAAGGTTCTAAACACTGTGATGAAGAGCTCAGTTGGTTCACATCTTTCATGGTTTGCAGCTGCAACTCTCAAATTAAAAAAAAAACCTACATTAGATCAGTTTTATACAGACATTTCATTTAGGTCACGTGTGCTGTTTTAAATCTGTAGTTAGAGAAACACCAGAAGGCCTCCCTTTTGTCAATTAACTGAAGAGATATTATCAAGCAGAACAAATGGTTTGATTTAAACTTAACCCTAAAAATTCAATTAGGTGGTCTACAGGCAATTTGCCTTTCTCCAATTTCTTTTCTAGAAAACAGAATCCTAAGTCATTAAGGTTTTAACAAGTTCTAAATCACAGGATTATGGGGAACTGTTATCATGATTAAAGTTTCATTAAAAGTTACAAAAAAAATAGCTTCATTAAAAGTTCAAAATGAGAGGACCATGGTGGGCTATTCTTTCTTTCTTTACAGCTATCTATTTCAACTGCAAATTTTTTATAATTAACAAATTATTTTTATTTTCCATTTTAGAAAGTGAAAGATGATGAAATAAGAATAAGAATTAAAAGAAGAGATGAAACTAAATACAAGACACACTGAGTAGTAAGGCTGCTGTCTTTGTTTTGTTTTTAACTTCCTTTTTAAATGCCTAATAAAGTTGAGGAAAATAAATATTACTGAAACTTTTAAAGAGAAAGAAAAAGCAAACTACATCTAAAGCAGAGTATTTCTAGAGCAGTGGTTCAACTGTGGTGTGAGGACCCCTGCACATCTTTAAGACTTTTTCAAGCTTAAAAATTATTTTTAAGGCTTCTCTGGTGGCTCAGTGGTGAAGTATCCACCTGCCAATGCAGGAGACACAGGTTCGATCCTTGATAGGGAAATATCCCACAACCCCCAGAGCAACTAAGCCCAAGCGTCACAACAATTGAGCCTGTGCTCTAGAGCCCGGGAGCCACAACTACTGAGCCCATGCGCCCTAGAGCCCATGCTCCACAGCAAAAGACGCCGCCACAATGAGAAGCCCACGCACTGCAACCAGAGAGTGGCCCCCGCTGGCCACAGCCAGAGAAAAGACTGAGCAACGACAAAGACAAAGACCCAGCCCAATAAATAATTTTTTTTAAAAACTGTTTTAATAATAATACTAAGATATTATCTGCCTTTTTCAAACTCATTTCCTCACAGGTGTACAGGGGAGACTGGTATAATATCAAAGAAGAAAAACTATCTGAAAATGCCAATAAAATACTTTCACCCTTTCAGACTATCTCTATGAGCCTCCATTGTCTTCATATGCTTCAACCAAAATAACAAACCACAAGACTGAATACAGAAGCAGATATGAAAATTCAGCTATCTTCTAGTGAACCAGGTAATTAGAAAAATTTACAAATATGTAAGATGGTGCCTCTCTTCTCCCATAGCGTTCTTGTTTTAGATGATAGAGCTATTATTGAGAAAAGATATTATTTATGTTCATGTGATAGTTTTTGTTATTTTAAGTTAATATTACTCTTAAAGGTTCTGGTTTTAATTTCTAGCCTAGTAATTATCAAAAGATACAATACCACATGAACAAAAGCTCTCAGGAATCCTTCATTTTTAAGAACATAAAAGGGTCATGGGACCAAAAAGTTTGAGAACTGCTGTTCTAAAGGGTTTCCTACTCTGTCAGAAAAATATCACTTTACGAAGGAATATTTCTTAAGATAAGAGATACAAAGAAAGTTGCTTAAAATTGAATTTATAATTTATAGGATAAGTGATTAAGCTCAGATTTGCTTTACAATGATCTGAGCGGCAAGGGAGGGATGGTGGGAGTATAAATGAAATAAGAGTGGCCATGAGTTAATAATCATTGAGTAGGAGTTCGTTATTCTAATCTTTCTACTTTTGCATATGTTTGAAATTTTCCCTAGTAAGAAGATTAAAGACAAATTCATACCTGGACCACTGAATATGAAAAAAAAGGTGTAATTTAATATTATCACTATTATAAGAATGAAGGAAAATGAGAGGGAAAAAATATTACTACTATTAAACTAACACTTTCCTCATAGCTCCAAATTTTTTATCTTTATTGATGTCAATGAATTTCACGTAGTTGAATCAGTAGTACATGGATATTATTTGGAGTTCTGCCTCATTCACTTAAAATTTACATATACGGTTCCTCTCTTTACTATAACTAACTTGACAAAGAAAAATTATACAGCTATCTTTCAGTTTAATATTAAAAGCTCATCAAATCCTTTTAACCTGACTGACCTGGCCATAATCTAGAATAATTTTTTCTATTAATACATGTTACACTATTGCCGTCTGCTGGTTGTGATGTGGAAGTACAGTTTTAAAACATAAAAACTAACGATTTACCTGTAACTATGGTTTTCTCCCAAAATCATCCTGTAGAAAAGAAGGTGTCATACACACATTAGAGTTCTTCAAAAGCTCACATTAGAAGCAGTGGTTCTGAACCCCACTTGCACTTTAAAATCATGGGAGTTTTTGAGAGTCCTGATGCCTGGACCCCAAACCAGAGCAATTAAATCAGAACCTATATTCTGTGAAAATGAAAGGCAAGCCAGACTGAGAGAAAATATCTGCAAAAGATACATCTGCTACTGCTCAGTCGCTTCAGTTGTGTCAACTCTGCACGACCCCATAGACGGCAGCCCACCAGGCTCACCGTCCCTGAGATTCTCCAGGCAAGAACACTGGAGTGGGTTGGGACTTATACCTAGAGTCCACTTTTCAGTTCAGTTTAGTTGCTCAGCTGTATCCGACTCTTTGTGACCCCATGGACTGCAGCATGCCAGGCTTCCCTGTCCATCACCAACTCCTGGAGCTTCCTCAAACTCATGTCCATTGAGTCGGTGATGCCATCCAACCATCTCATCCTCTGCTGTCCCCTTCTCCTGCCATCAGTCTTTCCCAGGATCAAGGTCTTTTCTAATGAGTCAGCCCTTCGCATCAGGTGGACAAAGTATTGGAGCTTCAGCTTTAGCATCAGTCCTTCCAATGAATATTCAGGACTGATTCCTTTTAGGATTGACTGGTTTGGTCTCCTTGCAGTTCAAAGGACTCTTAAGACTCTTCTCCAACACCAACTCAATAATAAGAAAAAACCCAATCTTTTAAACATGCAAAAGATCTAAATACTGCCTCACCAAAGAAAATAAATGGATGGCAATTCAGTACATGAAAAGATGCTCTACATTATTAGTTAATAGGAAACTGTTCATTAAGACCACAAGAGATATCACTTCACATCCATTGTTGTCTAGTTGCTAAGCCGTTTCTGACTCTTAACAACCCCACAGACTGTAGTCCCCAGGGGATCTTCCTGACCCAGGGATCAAACTCGTGTCTCCTGCATTGGCAGGCAGATTCTTTACCACTGAGCCACCAGGGAAGCCTCTTCACATCCAAAGAATGGCTAAAAGTGAAGACACTGACCTTAATATTAAGTGTTGGCCAGGATGTGGAGCAACTATAAGCCCTCTCACACCGCTGACAGAAATGTAAAATGGGACAACCACTTTGGAAAACAGCCTGGTGGTTTCTCAAAAAGCTACACACATACCTACCATAAGATTCAGCCATTTCACTCCTACATATGTACCCAACAGAAAGAAAAGTTGTAGTAGGTTAAACAGTGTCCTCTCTAAAATTCACGTCTACCTGGAATGTGACCTTATCCAAACAGGCATCTTCACAAATGTAATTAGTTAAGATGGGGTCATACTGTAAAGTAGGTCCTATGGTCTTACAAGAAAAGATGACACCCAGAGAAGAGGAGGCAGACAGTAGAGTGATTCAGTTAAAAGCCAACAGACAGCAAGGATTGCCAAGAGCTGAGAGCTTCTGAAGCCAGGAAAAGGGGATAAGCTCCCCCAGAGTCTTCAGAAGGAAAATGGTCCTGTCAACACCCTGATTTCAGACTTCTGGCCTCCAGAACTGTGAGATAATGAATGCCAGTCATTTTAAGCTACTCAAGCTGAAGAACATGGTTACAGCACCCCTAGGAAACAAATACAAAAGCTGAAAGTGCACAGACGTGTACAAAATGTTATTAGCTTTATTTTTAAAAGCCTCAAACTGGAAATAACCCAAACACCCATCAACAGGTCAATGACTATATACAACTGTGGTATAGCCACACAGTGGAATTCCATGTAGTGGAACTCCTCCATCCATGGGATTCTCCAGGCAAGAATACTGGAGTGGGCTGCCATTTCCTTCTCCAGGGGATCTTCCCGACCCAGGGATCGGACCCAGGTCTCCCACATTGCAGGCAGATGCTTTAACCTCTGAGCCACCAGGGAAGCCATTTTCACAGTGGAATACTATTCAGCAATTAAAATGAATCAATGATTGAGACATAAAATATAAGTGAAATCTCAATTATGAATTAGAGAAGTCATACAAAAAAGATTATATAATATGATTCCTATGGTGTTTATCTGAGGTGGCAAGAGTGAACAGTGGGTGGGTACAGAAGGGGGTCATTATAAAGTGGCAGCACACTTTTGCATTGACAGATATATTCATTATCTTGATAGTGCTGACAGTTCCACAGGTGTATACGTGCGTGTGTGTGAAGTCACTTCAGTCATGTCCGACTCTGCGATCCTATGGACTATAGCCCACCAGGCTATGGGAATTCTCCAGGCAAGAATACTGGTGTGGGTTGCCATGCCCTTCTCCAAGGGATCTTCCCAACCCAGGGATCAAACCTGTGTCTCTTCCATCTCCTGCATTAGGCAGACAGGTTCTTTACCAATAGCGCCAGCTTCTCCATGTGTCAAAATTCATAAATTTGAAGAGAAGATGGCAGAGAAAAGTGCACCAGAAATCAGTCTCCCTAGAAAGACTAGATAACAGTGCATTAACAGAATCTCTGTCTGATTCTGTAACCACTTGGCAACTCTGAAGCCTGTTAAATGCTTGCAACTTTCAGGGGAAGCCTTAAATGATGAATTGTGGTTAATTTCATCAGTTTTACCTCTCTGAACAGCAATAGCTACCCATCTCTCACCCCAACCCACATGGTATGTATACATGTTCCTAAAGCAGTCTGCACACAGCTTATGGGAGCCAGGGTGGGCAAAAAGGATCTTGTCCTCCAAATATTGGGGATTTGATATTTGTGCTCTGATTGCAGACTGCTGCTTCCGGTCACAGAAGTGCAAACAAACAGGCATAATCATCAAGAAAAAGAAAATTTGAATATATACTATAATGAGTAAGTAGAGTGAATTATTAATTTAAAAAATCTCTCAAAAAAATGTCCTGGATCTGATGATTCACTGGTGAATTTCACTAAACATTTAAAGGAGAACAAATACCAATCTTCTTAAACTTTTCCAAAAAATTAAAGAGGAAGGAATACTTTTCAACTCATTCTACAAGGACAGCATTACACTGATACTACAGTGTCTTTATGCTACAAAAGGAAAACTATGAACACTGATGCAAAAATCTTCAACAAAATACTAACAAGCAGAATTCAGCAGCATGTTAAAAGGAGTTACACACCATGACTAAGTGGGATGTACTCCTGGAATGCAAGGCTGTTTCAATATATGAACACTGATCAATACAATACACCACATAAACAAAGTGACAGAATAACACATAATCATCTCAAATAACGATGAAAAAAGCATTTAACAAAATTTAACACTCTTTAAAAAAACTAGACAAACTAGCAATAGAAGGAAACTAACTCAACATAAAAGCCATATATAAAAACCAACAGTCAACATCATGCTGCTGCTACTGCTAAGTCGCTTCAGTCGTGTCCGACTCTTCGACCCCATAGACGGCAGCCCACCGGGCTCCTCCGTCCATGGGATTTTCCAGGCAAGAGTACTGGAGTGGGGTGCCATTGCCTTCTCCAAGTCAACATCATACTCAGTGGTAAAAGACTGAAAGCTTTTCCTCAGGAACAGATCAGGACCAAAGGAAGGATGTCCCTGCCCCTTGTACCACTTCTACTTATTGCAAGTTCAAGCTGGAGCAATTAAGCAAGAAAAAGAAATAAAAGGTACCCACATTGGAAAAGAAGATGTAAAATTATCTTTGTTTGCAGATGATATGATCTTTTATACAGAAAACCATAAAGATTACACACACACACACAGAGAAGTAATAAATCAATTCAGCAAAGTAAGACGCTATAAAGTCAACACACAAGAATCAGTTGCATTTCTATAAATAATGAACAATCTGAAAAGAAAACTACAGAAACAATTCTATTTATAACAGCATAAAAAAGAATAAAATTCCTGGGAATAAACATAACCAAGGAGGTGAAAAACTTGTACAATGAAAACTACAAAACACTGCTGAAAGAGTAAAGGCATAAATAAATGGAAACAAATTCCATGCTCATGGATCAGAAGACTTAATATTGTTAAAAGTCAACACTACGAAAGCAATCTACAGATTCAATACAATCCCTATCAATATCCCAATGACTTTTTTTTTGCAGAAAAAGAAAAACCCATCCTAAAATTCCTATGGGGGACTTTCCTGGTGGTCCCCCAGGTTGACCCTTAATCTGGTTAATGATTAAGAATATGCCGTGCAATTCAGGGAAAGCAAGTTTCCATGGAAAGGGATGGAACTGAGATCCCACACGCCGTGGGACAACTAAGCCCATGCGCCACAGCTAGGGAAGACAAGCACTGCAATTAGAAAGTTTGCCAACTGCAAAAGAAGACTCAGAACAGCCAAAAAATAAAACGAATTTGTTTTAAAATAACTAACTAATGTTCATATGGACTCTCAAGGGATCCTGAAGAGCTGAAACAATCTTGAAAAACAAAACCAGAGGATCCATACTTAATGATTTCAAAACTTACTACAAAGCCACAGTAATTAAAAATAGTGTAATTTTGGCATAAAAATAGACATACAGGCCAATGGAACAGAAATAAATTCAGATCCTCCTATATATGTTAAGAATGACTTAACAAGAATGTTAAGACCATTCAATTGGGAAAGGACAGCTACGAACAGTGCTGAGAAAACTGGCTACCCACTCACACACACAAAAAATAAGTTCAACCCTTTCCAAATACTATATACAAAAATTAACTCAAAATGGATCTAGGACCCTAAATATAAGATCTAGAGTAATTAAACTCTTAGGGATGAAAACAGAACAAAAGCTTTACAACACTGGATTTGGCAATGATTTTCTTAGATATGATGCCAAAGGCACAGGAAATGAAAAAATAACAAACTGGACTTCATGATAATTTAAAAAATTTTGTTCATCAGAAAACACTATCAGAATAAAAAAAGGCAACCCAAAGAATGGGAGAAAATATCTACAGATAGTATATAGGGATCAATACATGTCAAAATATACAGAAAAACCTACTCAACAACAAAACTCCAACTCCCATTCAAAAATGGGCAAAAGACTTGAACAGACATTTCTCCAAAGAAGATGGATGAATTGCCAATAAGCACATGAAATGATCACTAATCATTACAGAATGCAAATCAAAACTATGAGATACCACCTCACACTCATTAGGATAGCTACTACCAAAAGGAAAAGAAAAACCACCAGTGTTGGCAAGGATGTGGAGAAATTGGAACCCTTGTGCTCTATTGGTGTGAATGTAAAATATCTATAATACAGCTACTGTGTTATGTACAGAACATAGTATGGAGATTCCTCAAAATATTAAAAATAGACATAACATATGATCCAGCAATTCCACTTCCCAGTATATACCCAAAAAATTGCAAGCAAGGTCTCAAACAGATATCTGTACACCCATGTTTATAACATTACTCACAATAGCTTAAAATGTAGAAGCAACCCAAGTGTCCATTAATTGATGAACAGACATACAAAATGTGATATAAGCATTATATGGAATATTATTCAGACTTGAAAAGTAAGGGAATTCTATAATATGCTACAACATGAATGATCCTTGAGGACCTTATACTAAATAAGACAGTACCAAAAGACAAACACTGTATGATTCCACTTATATGAGGTATTTGGAGTAGTCAAAATCATAAAGACAGGAAGTACATGGTGGCTGGCAGAGGCTGGAAGGAGTGGAAAATGAGGAGTTCCTGTTTTATAGAGTTTCAGTTTTATAAGACGAAGAGAGTTATGGGACTACATGATGGTGATGGCTGCACACTAATATGAATGTATTTAATACCAGTGAACTGTACACTTAAAACCAAAACTTCTAGGGGGTAGGGCCCAAGCATCAGTAATTAAAAAAAAAAAAAAAAAGCATAACTCAACATGGATTTTGTTTTGTTTGTTTTTGGGGGTTTTTCTGGCCACAGTGCACAGCATGCGGGGTCTTAGTTTCCTGATCAGGGATGCAACCTATGCCCCCTGCAATAGAAGCTCAGAAGCAATCAGAACCACTAGATTGCCAGGTAAGTTTCCATCAGTGATTTTTAAACATCCCCTAAACTATTCTAACAAGTAGCCATGGATGAGAACCATTTCATTAAAGGGTACCATTTCATTTATTTTCTTTTGAACAAAAGAGTACTTCTTGGTAAAAACATATAAACCTGAAATCATTTTTTTTTACTTTTTATTATGTTTTGGGGTATAGCTGATAAACAGACAATGTTGTGATAGTTTCATTAACCTGAAACAATTTTGATAATGCTCTTTTTGGATACTTATGGAGATCAGCTGAAACTATAAATTTTTAAAGCAAGCAAACTCAACATGGATTAGTACTTACTCCATGCTTTATACCTCACATTCCCAAATTATAAACAAGCTTTTAAAAGTAATATTGAAAGACGTTCCAACTGTTTACTCCTAGTACAAAATAATTTAAAATGCTGAACACAATACAGTTTTAATACATATTTGCAATGAATGGTATTTATAGACTGAACTATGGCCTCCTCAGAATCCTCAAATTGAAGTCCTAATCCTTAGCACCTCTTAAGGTGACTGCATTTGAAAATAAGGACTTTAAAGGAGATTAAGATGAAATGAGATCATAAGGATGAGCCCGAATCCAACCTGACTGATGTTCTCAAGTGAAAAAGAAATTCGGACACATAAAGACACACCTGGGATGCCCTGGCACAGAGGAGGTCTTTATGAGAACAAACCAAGGACCATCTGCAAGCCAAGGAAAGGAAAAAAACTTCAGGAGAAACCAAACCTGCCTATACCTTGATCTTGGAACTGTGCAGAAATAAATTTCTGTTGTTTAAACCACTCTGTCTATTGTATTTTGTTATGGCAGCTCTAGCAAATTAACACACATAGTAAGCAAAAAAAAAAAAAAAACACACAAGATGAAGAACCTTTGGGCAATGACACTCTGCAGCTGAACTTTATCCTGGGGCACAGGCCACACTCTTGGAGAGCACCCCCTGGATCGGGACAGGGCTCAGGATGGCTTGTCCTCTGAAATTTTAACCTCAAATTTTTATTCACCTGCTCTCCGATTTCAGCCTTCTAGCTTTCATTCCCTTACTGGCACAGTATCTCCTCTTTTGCTCCTCCACGTGAGACTGCGAGGCCCTGGAGCCCTCCCAGACAAGTGCTCTCTGGCCTGCCTTCCTTTCCTATCTGGTCTGGGTCCCATCATGATGGTGTTCACTATTCTATCAGGACTACCTTCCCTTGCTCCCTGTTACGTTGCCATAACTAACCAACAAAACCCCAAATCTGAACCAACAGTGCATTTTGTCTTCACTACTACCACTCTAGATGAGTCAAGCAAAGTACTAAACCACATACTCATGCACACTAATGTCTACAAATTCACTGATTCAAATCTCAGCACCCACCCCTTGCCACATCCTTCTGCTGGAGTTGGCATCTCTCAAGGACCACTCCTGTCAAGAACCACCCCGAGCCTCTTCATTCTCTTTAGTCCTGCATGGATGCCCGTCTCTCACCATGCACCCGCTTTAACACAGCAGATGTCATTTCCTTCCGTCTTCTCGCCTCCTATCTATATATTTATCTGTATCTACACCCATCCTGACTTTCTTTTCTAGTCTCAAAGAAGTTTCTTCCATTTCTAACCTATCTGTGCTCTTTTTGTCAACCCTTCCTACTTCTGAACCTTTTCATCCATTCTCTCCCTACTTGCCCTGCTTATTCAACACTTATCTTTACTAAGAACTCTTACTTCATTCTCTGAGTATGCACATCTCTCTCACCTCCCTAAACCCTTCCTTGACCTCTATCAAACTCGAGCCACCACTATCCCATCTGTCTTCTTTTCATCCAAGCTTCTCAAAAGAAGAGTTTACCCTCAATGTGTGTTCACTGAGTTACAATAACCTGGATGGCTTTGGCCCCCAGTGTACTACTGATATCCCTCTTCTTATGGTCATCAATGACTCCTTACTTATTCTTAAGTGATATGTAATCATTCTCTCAAAGCATGCTATAAGAGACTTCCCTGGGGGTCCAATGGTTAAGACTCTGCACTCCCAAGGGGGCAGGGGTTTGAGTCCCTGGTCAGTGAACCAAGTTCCCACATTAAAAAAAAAAGGCACGCTATAGAATTGAGAGGGAAAGAGAGGCCGTCTTCTAGTCCCTGCAAACCTTCAAAGTTGCTACTTTTCCACCTCAACTGAGGTTCATGAGGTTCATCTAGACAAGGGGTCAGTAAACTGTTTTCTGTAAAAGGCCAGATGGTAAATAGTTTAGGTTCTGTGAGCTGGTCTCTTTTGTACCTTCCCAATTCTGCAGGGCACAGGAAGCCACAGAAGAGACCAGCATACCTGTCTGATTTGGTCCTAGATCCCCACAATACAGCAATATCACAATGATGTGAGTCATACAAATTTTCTGGTTTCCCAGTATGTATTAAAAAGTTACATTTACATTATACTTTAGTTTATTCAGTGTGCAATAGCATACCTTTTAAAAATGATGTATATACCTCAATTTAAAAATACTTCATTGCTAAAAAATGCTAACCATCATTTGAGCCTTCAGTGAGTCATCTTTTTGCAACAGTAACATCAACAGATCACCCTAACAAACACAATAAAAATGAACAAGTCTGAAATATTGCATGGCTTACCAAAATGTGTCACAAAGACATAAAGTAAGCACATGTTGTTGGGAAAATGGCACCAGTAGACTTGCTCAGTGCACTGCCACCACAAACTTCCAATTTGTAAAAATCCAAAACACAATAAAGCAAAGAGCAATATACTGATATACACCTGAACCTAAGTGAATGAGTGTGGCTATGCTCCAATAATACGTAATTTACAAAAACAAGCAGTAGGCTAGTCTTTGTCTGTGGGCCATGGTTTGCTGACTCCTCTTAGCTGTGACCTGTGTTGTTCCCGTGACCTGTACATTTATCAAGAATTTGGCCTCCAACTCACAGTCTTCATTGCCAGCCTAAGGGACAAAGTGCAGTGCCAGGCACCTGATAAGCATTCTATAATGTGGTTGCAATTATTATTTTTTAAACTTATCCCATGGACACTGTATAGCTTTGTGGATGACCACCTAGCACGTTAGGCCTCTCAGTTTCTTCATCTGCTTAACTCTCATACCGTGGCTTTTGTCATCTAGAGCCCTCTATCTCTCAGATCAAATACCTAGTGGACACTGATCACTCTCACTCCCTTTATACTTGCTCTCCAACCTCAGTGAGCCTCCAGTCCACTTGTCTCTCTTGTCTCCTAAATCCTGAATACTCACTGGAAGGACTGAAACTGAAGCTGAGGCTCCAATGTTTTGGCCACCTGATGCAAAGAGCCAATTCACTGGAAGAGACCCTGATGCCGGGAAAGACTGAAGGCAGAAGAGGACAACAACAGATAAGATGGTTGGATGGCATCACCAATTCAATGGACATGAACTTGGGCAGACTCTGGGAGATGGTGAGGGACAGGGAAGCCTAGCATGCTGCAGTCCATGGGGTCACAAACAGTCAGACACAACTTGTCGACTGAATAACAACAGCAAAGAGTTGGGCATGACTGAGCGACTAATACTTACTTACTTACTTTGTCTCAGAAAGAGCTGGTACTACTTCAATCTACCAGAAATGATCTGGATCCATGTCTGTCCCTTCTGCTTCACCAATACTATTGTACAAAAGCTAAATTCTGAACCAATCCAGCTGTATGTTTTCCTTCACTGCCTGTTAACCGTGGATATGGTTCTGATCCTGAGCTTCCCCATCTTCAAATGGGTGATATCCTTTCAAGACTGTTACGTGCTCTGAGTTTAACAGGTCTAAAAGTGCTTGACATAAGCTAATCATTCCATAAATGGTGGCAATGTTCTTATGTTAAGATGAAAGGTGGATGACAAAAAAATTAAAAATGGGATACAGATTTGGAGAGCTACAGGAGGGAAAGGGGAGAATATCTGGAAAGAGAAAGGGAGAAAATTTCCCTTGTCATAAAATGTCCCAATCCTTCTGCGAATACATTCAGTTACTTTGTGAATTACTGGTAACCAAATGTATGATTATTCTTTACTAATCTCACCAGTCTGGAGCCTGAAGCTTCTGTAGTACAACACTCTCCAAGGAGAAGGTTTGCTCCAGAGTCTCAGTCTCTGTAAGGAAAAAAAACTAACAAATCTTCCTTCTATTAATCTAGACTTACAGTGATATCGTTAAAAAGGAATTATGATGGGGGACTTCCCTTCTGGTCCAGCTAAGTCCAAGCTCCCAATGCAGGGGGCCCAGATTTGATCCCTGATCAGGGAACTATATCCCACATGCTGAAACTAAGAGTTTAGCCATGGAGAGTGTTAAACAAAAGTATTCAACTAGTGATTCCACGACTGAGGCAGAAGCTATTCAAGGTAAAAGCCTAGGACATCTTGTGCCAGAAAGCATAGAAGTGCCCCCAAACTGATGTGTATATTGGGGGGGAGTGCATGAAAGGGTGTCAAAGAGACAGAGAAGCTGGATTGCAAGAGGTTCCCACAGGCCACATTTGGGAAAATCTGAGCAACAAAAAGAATGATGATGGTAATGGAATCTAACCCCATTAATTTTTTTTTTTATGAAATAACCAGAAAATCATCACTTTGCATCCTTCCAAAGGCAGAGTTCATTTTCATGTTGCAAAAAACACCAGGTGAGGTGTTGACAGGTTACAGAATATCTACATAGTTTTGAACTATTATTCCACAGATTACTTAACTTTTAACCACAAAAATTACAAAGGGAAATTATAAAGGGGAAAAAATGAGCCTTTACGATGGAGATATCTGGCAGTTGCCTCCTTAATCAAGTGCTCAAACAGCATCAGCAAGAGAGAACAACCTGATATTATGTGGCTGCTGTAATGCACTAAGAAGCACATAGCATCGTCTATGTAATACACTCCGAAAGCTTATAAACTGAATTAATGGAGAGAAAGCAATCAGACAATTAATCCACAGTCCTGTTACTCAAAAGTGGTCCAAAGACCAGAATTCCATCACCTGGGCGCTTGTTCAGAAGACAGAATCTCAGATTCCTCTTGGGACAAGTGAATCATAATTTGCATTTTCAACAGATCCTCAAGTGACTCTGAGGTACAAGGTATGAGAAGCCCTGAACAAGACAAACCATCTAGACTTTATAAAAAATCAATGTCATAAAAACAAAAAAAGGCAGAGAGGCCAGCTCTGGATTTAGAGACACGAACAGTCAAAAGCAGTGAGTGAATCTTGATTGAATCCTGGGTAAGAGAAAAATGTTTTAAAATACATTTTGGGGGAACTGGAAAAATTTGAATATGTGGTCTTTACTAAAATGACACTGAATTAATGTTAAGGCTCTTAATGTGATAACAGCATTTAGTTATACAGAATGTTCTTATTCTTAGAAGATACAAGGAGTTCCCTGGTGGTCCAGTGGTTAGGACTCTGCTTTCACAGCCATGGCTCGAGTTCAGTCCCTGGTTGGGGAACAGAGGTGCAGCTAAAACCAACTAAACAAAAAAAGATACATACTGATATATTTAAGGTAATATGTCTACAACTTACTTTTAAATGGTTTATAAAAACACACAGAGAGAAAACATATGTGGAATAATAACTGGTTATTCTAGATGAAGAGTATGTGTCCGTTGTGGTTTTTTTGGTTTTTTTTTTTACCTTTGTTTTAGGTTGAAATTTTTCTTAAATAAAAAGTTGGAGGATGGGAAGAATATTCAACTAACCCACAACAGAAATGGTTAAGTCTTTAGGAGCAAACAGCATGATTTACACAATCCTATATCTATCTTAACATTTACTTCAGAAGATACACTTAAGTGTTCAATAGATGTTGGATGAGAGAAAGAAATTTGTTTAAATCAGTTTAGCTGGCAGAAATTCCCAAGGCATTAAGAGCTGCTACAGTCAGTCAGCTGTCAAGTACATAGAGAACTACAAACTAAATTTTCATTCAATGAGAGGCAGCAGAATGTAAAGGCAAAAATGTGGGGGTCACTATGACCTAATTTTATTAGTGGAGCATCCTAGGGCAGATTTAACCTCGCAAAGTCTCAATCACTCTATCTGTAATACAGAAATAAACCAACATCTTATAGGGTAGTGTAAAGATGAAATACGATATAATGAATATAAAGCTCTAAGCATCATTTAATAAATGTTAACTATAATTTTATCAATAAAGTCAGCTAAAAGGTATTCCATAAAATGAACATAATGTTTTCAAGGACCCAATTTTGACTTCATTCTGAGGATCAAAGGTCTTCATATTAGCATTTTCTAACAATTTTAAGTCAAAGTGAGAAGGCAGAACACTTTACACTTCTTTTTATTTGGCATTTGGAGAAAGAGCATTCAGTAAGATGACAGGCCAGCCTCCCCCCAAGGTAAAAGCATTTTACTTCAACTTAATCGTAGTAAACCAGCATAAAATACTTAAGATTAGAAAAATACATCTATTAAGAATGACTTCAAGAATAAACAAATTCAATATGAAGAAGAAGAGTCAAGTTATCTTAGACTCTCTTGACTAGAAAACTTATGAGAAACCTGTTTTCATGGAATTTTATTAAAAACATCTTTTGGAAGCACTTACACAAAGAATAACCATCTATTGAGCACTTGTGCCCAGATGAAATAGAATTGAACTCAACAGATGGATGATAGTCTAACCCAATTATTCTATGAAAGTCTAAAGCAATCTCTCCTAAGGGTTGGCAACTATGGCCAGCCGAAAAAACCCAGCCCATGACTTATCTTCATGATCCAGTTTTACTGTATTCATTTATGTACTGTCTGTGGCTGTTTTCACTACAACAGCAGAGTAGCAAAGTTGCATCAGAGACATTATGACCCACAAAGTCTAAAACATTTACTATCTAGTCTATTTTAGAGAAAAAAATTGTCAACCTCTCCTCCAGACACGCAATCCAAGAATGAAGTTAAGACCTGTCCCAGACTCACCTGAGGTGTCGTCTTTTTGTATTGGTCACCTCCATCTATAACATCCCTCATGATTTTTTCCTTGAGAAATTCATACTCTTCTGAACTCAGGTGAATAGACTCTACAGTTTTTCCACAGCCCAAACACTGACCACTGTAATTACAAATGAATGTGTTAAACAATGTCCCGGGAAATAACTTTTTCTAAAATGAGTAATTCTAGGACACGAGAAAATTTGAAGGTAATTTAGAAAAAGAACATCATAACCTTTGTGATTATCATACACATCTCATTTTTTGTAACCCAGACAATATAACAAATTAGTGTCCCAGAAAAAGCCAAAAGAGTAGACTGCTGACCTCCAGATAAAGTTTTTAAAGTCATTCTTAAAACACAACTGGGCCCAAATTTGTAGGGAAAACATGTCAGAGAAATCACACCAGGCTCACAGCACCTACCAAGAAAACTATTTTGGATACTGCAAATTCTCCAAATACGAAATATGACCTTTTTGGCAATCCTAAGTAACATAATCTATCCTATTTCTAAGATGTTCTTAAATTCTTTTTAACCAGTAGCAACACAACCTACTAAACCTGAATTGAACAGATTAAAAATAAAACATTCATCTTTACCTTTGCTGGATTGTGGTAAATTGTCCTTTCCATTGTTCTCCAGGAATACTACAAAAAAAATTGCAAAACCAAATCACCAGAGGGTCAAATCCCTAACTGAAAGATATTAATTGTAGGAAAGAACTCTGAAAAGTTTGGGATATTTTCTTAGAACAGTTCGATTAGAAGAGTGGATGCTTAGCGATGGTACACTACTCTGGATCTCCTCTTTGCTGCTTCTCTCATCATCTGACCCTCATCTTTAAGTCTAAATTTACCTTCACAGGACCTACCCAGAAAGGAGCTATAACTTCTACACAAAACTTAACAAAACCTTGGTGGTCAAGTGGCTATGACTGGACTCCCAATGCAGGAGGCCCAGGTTCTAACCCTGGTCAGGGAACAAGTTCCCACATGCTGCAACTAAGACCCAGCACAGCCAAATTAAAAGAAAAAACTGAACTCTAACCTTCTCCATAAAGCTGCCAGAGATTGTTCGTGACCCAGAATCATTTTTTCTCTTACACTATCAAATTTTATATACCACTCTTAGATAACTGACTACTATTGCATTCCCAATTAGCTCATGAATGCCATTATAATAGATCTTACATCACAGAACACCCACAGTGCTTAGTCTAAAACTGGAGGCATTCAAAACTACTTATTCATTTATTTGCTCAATCAACTTATCCTTTCTTCTTTCCTCTTTCATACACTGCTGTTGCTGCCAAGTCGCTTCAGTCGTGTCCGACTCTGTGCGACCCCATAGACGGCAGCCTACACTACCATCATATTTTTTTGGCAGGGGGGTGGGCTGTGCTGGGTCTTTGATGCTGCATGGCCTTTTCTCCAGTTGCAGCGAGCACGGGAAACTCGCTAGTTGCAGTGGGCAAGGACTTCTCGCTGTGGTGGCTTCTCTTTGTGGAATGGGCTCTAGAGTGTGCAGCATCAGTAGTTGCGGCTCATAGGCTCTAAAGCATAGGCTCTAGTTAGTCGTGGTGCAAGGGCTTAGTTGCTCTGCGGCCTGTGGGATCTCCTGGATCAGGGATCCAATCCGTGTTTCCAGCGCTGGCAGGTGGATTCTTTACCACTGAGCCAACAGGGAAGCCTCATGGATTCCTATCAATTCTACGGCCTTCTCTTCTTTCTCAGTTCTTAATTCAAGATCTCATCATCCCTTACTCAAATCTACAATTGCCTCCAAACAGATCTCCCTGTTTCAAATCTTAATCCCTCTCCAATCTTCTTTTCTCACTGCTTTGGCACCGTCTTTTAAAAACTACTCCTAGACCAGCATTCTTGATAACAGAATAAAATCCAAAATCCTTGGCCTTCAAAGACTGTCATTATCTAGTTCCTCTGCAGATATTCAATAAATGTGGTAAGAAAGATAATTAAGCATGATTGCTACTGCAAAGCTCTGTAAAAATGACATATAGTAGAAAAGCAAGAAAAAAACAGAGATGAAAGGAAAGAACCTGGAGGAAAAACTCTGAGGCAAATTAGCAGTAAAGAAATAAAGAACAAAAGACCATCAAGCTGATAACATGAAGGAAAGCAAAGGAGAGAGTTTTGGAGAGAGCAGTCACATATGGTATGATCAAAACCAGGACCGGAGAAGGCAATGGCAACGCACTCCAGTACTCTTGCCTGGAAAATCCCATGGACGGAGGGGCCTGGTGGGCTGCAGTCCATGGGGTCGCTAGGAGTCAGACACAACTGAGCGACTTCACTTTCACTTTTCATTTTCATGCATTGGAGAAGGAAATGGCAGCTCACTCCAGTGTTCTTGCCTGGGGAATCCCAGGGACAGGGGAGCCTGGTGGGCTGCCGTCTATGGGGTCGCACAGAGTCGGACACGACTGAAGCGACTTAGCAGCAGCAGCAAAACCAGGAAAGATGAAGATTTTCTTTTTTAATGCATATGAGGTTTAAGCAGGATCCCTCTCTCTGCTCTAACTACTCAAGTTGGTGAAATGCAGACGGTAAACAGAATATATATGTGCATTATATACATTATACCAATCACAATTAGGTTTCAGAAGAACTTCTGAAAATAGTAATACGACCCAAAGACAGCTCCAGTTTTCTTGCTATGAACTCCAGCCACAAGTACGTAAATACTCATATACTAGACACCTCAGAAAACAAATGAACCTTCTAAAAGGAAAAAATACATTAAAAACAACAAGTGTTCTATAATCTCCCTTTTCTGTGATGAGCAGAGATTATCACAACAGGTTTTTCAAAGAGAAAGAAAACTGTCTTAAACGGGAAACAATCTTACTAAGAGAAAAAAATATATAATCTGAATAGAACAATCCTCAGCAACTAATTTAAAAAAAAAGGAAGAGGCTACTTTTAGGTATCAGTATTAAAATAAAAATACACATATAAACAGAAATCAGAATTACCTCTCAAACCATGTTTTTATACTATGTGCAAATGACTCCCCAGGATAAAGTTGATTATTTCTTAGATACAAAAGAATGTTGTGCAGTTTGTTTGAATACTGATCATCTTTCATGTCTTTTCCAAAATCAAAGAAGGCTTTTAAAGTTTCCAACATAGGAACAATATCATGACTTAACAACTCCTGATACAAATTCCAAGCTACATTTACATCTTGATGAAACAGGGCTCCCTGGATACAGTCATCATAGTTCTTTTTTGAAGGAATCATGACTTTTTTGAGGTCCTCTAATAGCAGCAAGGCCTCTCTCCATCTGTCTGTATAGATTAATCCCCGCATGAGAAGAGTGTAGGCTCCAGATTCTAAACGCTTGTATCTGGCTTTCATGATTTCATAGACATCAATAATTTCTGATGTCTGCTTATGAAAAACACAGAGATACAAATACTTGACCAGTAAATCATAACCTACAATACCACTGTTTTTTGCAGCTACCCAGGCCAGCACAGATTTGGCCACATCTAGAGAGCTATGGCATTTAACCATCTGCAAAATAATCCAATTTTCAAAGTTAGCCTTTTCTTTGAACTCTTCCTTAAGTTTATCCCACTCCTCTGAGTTCAAAGGTTTTGTGGGGAGCTGAATAATGTTCTCCACAGGTGGCAAGACAGGATCTTTACTAGAAGGATTCATCTGTGATCTCTTCTTAGCCGCTCCAGCTGCAAACATATGAGAAGAATCAGCAGAAACTTGCTTATTACTACTCTCATCTAGTTTCCTGACACATCTGGCCTTGGCAATCAGCAGGTTCATTGCTTTGGTATTTTGTGCAGACATCGTTTTAACAGAAAAGCACTTCTCTTGATTCCTGATGCCATAACAGTCTTTGAGAAAGAGAGAGAGGTAAGAGTGACTTGAACTTAGCCCAAGGTATGAGTTGCTCTTCCAAAGCTTAGGAAAGCTTCGAATACCAGTGAAATAGAAAGTCATTATGCAGTTAAATCAGCACTAGATTGTGAGAAAAATGTTCAAAAAATCCCAACTTCTGCAGGCTGGTGGCTGGGGGCGGAGAATCGAAGGGCAGCTTTCTACAAGGCGATTTTCAGCTTCTCACAAATCAAATGCTTTGGGAGCTAGCAGCAACGAAGCTTGGTTGAGTTCTTTCCATTAAACAAGAGTATGGGGATATCCAACCTCTCTCGCAAGTTCCAGGACTAGGAGACAGAGCAGGAATCCTCTGCTGCCTCTTATATTCCAGTCAGCGAACCTGAGAGAAAAAGCACAAAGACCCGCCAGCTGACTCACGCGGAACACCCCTCTTCTTGAACAGGGGCAGGAACCCATGGGAGATAGGCTGCATAAGGGGCGAGGAGTCGGAAGCCTCCTACCTCAGGCCCACCCGTAGCCAAGGAAGAAGCTAAAGTCTAAGTCTAAGGGCCCTGGCCGCCAAACTCTTCAAATGGGGGGATGAGAGGGGGCGGTAAGAGAGCCGAGCCAGAGACACAAGGAAGAGAAGTCCACGAGGGCACCCCCTCTGTGTACGGGTCGGTCACAAACGAAGTTCACTAGATTCAATCACCCACCTCATCACTCACGCTGCGTGCAACCATTAGCGGCGAAACTACGGCGTCCACAATGCACCGCGACGGCCCCTGCCGCGGAGGCGTGGCTAAGCTGGTCGCAGGCGTTCCGTCCCGCCTGGAGGCGAGAAAAAGGAGACTTGTGAACATTTTAGTGGCAGGAGGGGGTACAGGCGGCTGCTGAGCCCACCTATTACGTTCAGGGAGCATTTAAAGCCTCCAGATATCCGCAATAAACAATGAAAAGAAACTGAAATTAGAAAGCTCTTCCATCCAGCCGCAGGAGCCAAAGGAACCCCTGGGTCACGTGGTGCACATGTGCCAAAGGGCCAAGATGAAATAAAAGCGCGCGCTCCCTTATCCGGCGCCTTTAGAATCAAGCATGGTGAGGCTGGGAAGCTGCTTTAAGGAAGCAGCTTATCTTTTTCACGTCTGCCCTCCCTGTTGTGACCGCGTCCCTACCTTTAGCCTGATCGTGGTATTCTCCGCAGTGGCCTCTGGGATCGATTTACCACCACTTCCGCCCGCGTCCAAGATGGCAGCTACGCGGCCTTCAGGACTTTTTACGGGACTGGGCGGTGTTGACGCCGGAGCTGGCAGGGGGTGGAGCGGTTAGTAAACAGCAAATGCGGGAACTGGTGGGCCGGAATCAGCCATGGACTGGAAAGAAATTCTTCGCCGGCGGTTAGCGACACCCAGCACCAGTCCACACAGTGAGTTTGGGAGGAGCCGCCTGCTGAGAGATCCTGGCCCCAAACACCGGGAACTGGGGGGACGATGGATGGGGAGGAGCAGCACCTTTGGTAAAACCTCTCGACAAAAGAGGCTGACTGGGATGTGGTTGAGCGATCCAGAGGGGTTTGACCTACACTTCTCTGGGAAGGGATTTGCAGGAATGAAAAGCTACCTAGAAACTCACTTGCTTGGTCCTAACCTCGACTTGTGAGGGATAATTCAAAGTCGCGGGGCCAACAACCGTTCGATCCTACCGTTGCTCTTACCGCCTTTTTATTGTCACACTTTTTACTTCCCTCCTTGCCCATTTTAGACTTCTTAATCCGTTTTTCCTTGTCTCTTTCCCTCTACTTCACACTTGTTTGTTAATCAGTCTGGTTAAAACTATCATTCCTATTCCACACCTCCATCCAGGGCAGCTGAATTGTTTCACTTTTAATTCATGTCCACTAACCTAAAGTAGATGTTTCAGTCATTCAACTACACTTCTTTCGTGTGTCCCTAGACATTGACTCTCCTACACTCCAAGGCAGTTCCTTCTGTCACCTCCTAAACTGCTGCTGCTAAGTCGCTTCAGTCGTGTCCGACTCTGTGCGACCCCATAGACGGCAGCCCACCAGGCTCCTCTGTCCATGGGATTCTCCAGGCAAGAACACTGGAGTGGGGTGCCATTTCCTCCTCCAATGCATGAAAGTGAAAAGTGAAAGTGAAGTCGCTCAGTCGTGTCCGACTCTTAGCGACCCCATGGACTGCAGCCTACCAGGCTCCTCCGTCCATGGGATTTTCCAGGCAAGAGTACTGGAGTGGGGTGCCATTGCCTAAACCTCTAATCCTCCAGTATTTCTTATCTACTCCTTTATCTGCTCTCCCTCATCTGCTATTCCCTCTGGCTCATTCTGCTGCAGCTCACTCCGGCCTCCCCCTTCCCTGCATACACCAGGCATAGTCCCATTTTCGTGCCTTGGCACTGGCTGTTTCTTTTGCCTGGAATGCTCTTCTGCCTGGATATCTGTATACCTTCTTCAGATTTGTTGTTGTTCAATTTTATCTCAGTGAGAGTCAGTATCCCTGACTCTGGAAAGATGCATGTGTGTATATCCCTAGAATAGGTGAATGGTAGAATAAGAGTGACTCTTGGGATTTGGGCTCAGGTGATCGTACGTAGTACCACTTACTGAGTTAGAAGAAGAGTAGTAAGGTGAGGGAAAGTAGGTAAGGTAAGGAAATCAATCCTGAATGTTCATTGGAAGGACTAATACTGAAGCTGAAGCTCCAATACTTTGCCCACCTCATCATGCAAGGAGTAGACTCATTGGAAAAGACCCAGATGCTGGGAAAGATTGAGGGCAGGAGGAGAAGGGGGTGACAGAGGATAAGATGGTTGGATGACATCACCGATTCAATGGACATGAGTTTGAGCAAACTCCGGGAGATAGTGAAGGACAGGAGAGCCTGGCGTGCTGCAGTTCGTGGGGTCACAAAGAGTCAGACACAGATGAAGCGACTGAGGACCCAGGCATGCCCAGGATACTCAGTTGTTGGTGAACTGAGCGGGATTCTCATCTGTTGAGGGTGAACACAGCACGTTTGAGGAATGCAGTGAAAGTTTGGAACAGTCATTCACCAAGAGGAATAAGCCAGAGGACATCAAGGGCAAATAAAATATGTATTGGTGGTTTTGAGAGGCTGAGTTATTAACTACCATGAAATAAATTTGTGGGACCAAATGTTTACATAGTTCGGCAGTTTTCTCCAACAGTTATTAAAAACAAGGCAAATCCAGATAGAGGAGAAACGCTGGCAGAAGAGTTTCAGGAAAAGAACTACAGGCATATTGAGAAGGAAGTGTGACCAGGAAGAGGAAAAACTTTTGAGAAAATAAATCATAGAATCAAAGACCTCAGGTTGAAGTGCAGCAAGGTTTTGGTAACCATAAGTTTGTTTCCTATGTCTGAGTCTTTCTATTTTGTAAATAAGTTTATATGTATCTATTTTTAAAATATTCCACATGTAAGAGATATAGTATGATGTCAGGCGGGCCTTAGGAAGCATCACTACGAGCAAAGCTAGTGGAAGCGATGGAATTCCAGTTGAGCTATTTCAGATTCTAAAAGATGATGCTGTGAAAGTGCTGCACTCAATATGTCAGCAAATTTGGAAAACTCAGCAGTGGCCACAGGACTGGAAAAGGTCAGTTTTCATTCCAATCCCAAAGAAAGGCAATGCCAAAGAATGCTCAAACTACTGCACAATTGCACTCATCTCACACACTAGTAAAGTAATGCCCAAAATTCTCCAAGCCAGACTTCAGCAATATGTGAACCGTGAACTTCCAGATGCTCAAGCTGGTTTTAGAAAAGGCAGAGGAACCAGAGATCAAATTGCCAACATCCACTGGATCATCAAAAAAGCAAGAGAGTTTCAGAAAAACATCTATTTCTGCTTTATTGACTATGCCAAAGCCTTTGACTGTGTGGATCACAATAAACTGGAAAATTCTGAAAGAGATGGGAATACCAGACCACCTGACTTGCCTCTTGAGAAACCTGTATATAGATCAGGAAGCAACAGTTAGAACTGTACATGGAACAATGACTGGTTCCAAAAAGGAAAAGGAGTACATCAAGGCTGTATATTGTCACCCTGCTTATTTAACTTATATGCAGAGTACATCATGAGAAACACTGGGCTGGAGGAAGCACAAGCTGGAATCAAGATTGCCAGGAAAAATATCAATAACCTCAGATATGCAGGTGACACCACCTTTATGGCAGAAAGTGAAGAAGAACTAAAGATTCTCTTGATGAAAGTGAAAGAAGAGAGTGGAAAAAGTTGACTTAAAGCTCAACATTCAGAAAACTAAGATCATGGCATCTGGTCCCATCACTTCATGGGAAATAGATGGGAAAACAGTGGAAACAGTGGCTGACTTTATTTTCCTGGGCTCCAAAATCACTGCGGATGGTGATTGCAACCATGAAATTAAAAAGACGCTTGTTCCTTGGAAGGAAAGTTATGACCTACCTAGACAGCATATTAAAAAGCAGAGACATTACTTTGCCAACCAAGGTCTGTCTAGTCAAGGGTATGGTTTTTCCAGTAGTCATATATGGATGTGACAGTTGGACTATAAAGAAAGCTGAGTGCAGAAGAATTGATGCTTTTGAACTGTGGTGTTGGAGAAGACTCTTGAGAGTCCCTTGGACTGCAAGGAGATCCAACCAGTCCATCCTAAAGGAGATCAGTCGTGGGTGTTCATTGGAAGGACTGATGTGGAAGCTGAAACTCCAGTACTTTGGCCACCTGATGTGAAGAACTGACTCATTTGAAAAGACCCTGATGCTGGGTAAGATTGAGGGCAGGAGGAGAAGGGGACGACAGAGGATGAGATGGCTGGATGGCATCACCAACACAATGGACTTGGGTTTGGGTGGACTCTGGGAGTTGGTGATGGACAGGGAGGCCTGGCATACTGCGGTTCGTGGGTTTGCAAAGAGTCAGACACGACTGAGCGACTGAACTGAACTGATGATATTTATTTTTGTCTGACTTATTGTGATAATCTCTAAGTCTATTCTTATTGTTGTAGACGTCATTATTTCATCCTTATGACTAAGTAATATTCCATTGTATGTATGTATGTGTGCATGTATATACACACACACCCCCCCCACATATTTAGCTGTACATCTGTTGATGGACATCTCGGTTGCTTCCATGTCTTGCCTATTGTAAATAGGGCTGCAATGAACTATAGAGTGCATGTATCTTTTCAAATTATAGTTATCTTAAGATACATGTACAGGAGTGGGATTTCTAGATCATATGGTAACTCTATTTTGAGTTTTCTAAGGAACCTTAATACTGTTCTCCATAGTGGCTATATCAGTTTAAATTCCCATCACCAGTGCTGGAGGGTTCCCTTCTCTCTATACCTTGTCCAGCTTTTATTATTTGTGGCCTTTTTGATGATGGCCATTCCAATTGATGTGAAGTGAGATCTCATTGTAATTTTGACTTGCACTTCTCTAATAAGTAGCAACGTTGAGCATCTTTTCATGTGCCTGTTGGCCATCTGTATGTCTTCTTTGGAGAAATGTCTGTTTAGATCTTATGCCCATTTTTTAATTGGATTTTTTTTTTTGATACTGAATTGTATGTGCTCAATGAGAACTTTTGATTAAATGAACTAGAACATGTCAGGTCTATAAGAGAGGCAGTGACTTGAGAAAGAGCAAGTACATTGATAAGAAGAAGTGGGAGCATCTGAGAACTGGTTGAAGATGTAGAAGAGGCTATTTCAGGAGAAGGTAGTGATTCTTGGTGTTTTAAGAAAGTTAATAGATGCTCAGTATCTAAACAGGAGAAGGCAATGGCACCCCACTCCAGTACTCTTGCCTGGAAAATCCCATGGCGGAGGAGCCTGGTGGGCTGCAGTCCATGGGGTCGCACAGAGTCGGACACGACTGAAGCAACTTAGCAGCAGCAGCAGTATCTAAACACATTTGTGAAGGCCTTTTTTGTGCTATAATTAGAGCATAGTGTATAGATGTCTTGAAAAAATGTTGTCTGATTTTAAAAGTTCTTTCCCTCCTTAATCTGTTTTGTTACCAGAAAAAAAAAGTGAACAAGAGTTAAAAGATGAAGAAATGGATTTATTTACCAAGTATTACTCAGAATGGAAAGGAGGTAGAAAAAACACAAATGAATTCTATAAGACCATTCCTCGGTTTTATTACAGGGTAAGTGATATCTAAGCAAATGTCTTGCAGAGTTTATAAATTAAGTGTAATTTTTTTAAATGGGATAAAAATCTTTTATTTTATAAACAGATAAATTGATTATATTTAAAATTTTGTATATTGTTTTATTATAGTTTATATTTATTATATTTAAAATTTTGTATATTGTTTTATTATAGTTGACCTTATTATTTTTGACCTGGTTAAATCTTAGTTTTTCATATAAATTGGCATAAGAACACAAAGTTGTTACTTGCCACTTTTTTAAAGTTCTTGCTTCCTAATTTTTATTATGGATATTAGTTGTGGTATTCTATTGGATTCTGTTGTCAGGCTTTCTATAAGACTTAGATTTACTTGGTTGGTCACAATTTTTAACTTTGTCTTTTACTCATATGGTGTAAAATGTTTTGCTCAAGGCTAAACTGAAAAATAGATTGAGAGTGGAAAACTTTAAGAGTTATACTTAATTATATGTTTCTTTGTGCCAGAATGGTAAAGAAGGCTTTGAAGAGCATTGTAGATAAAACAGTAAGACTTTCAGAAAGTTATTTACAGCTAAAATCGAAGGCTACTGAAAACAATAAGACCTATTTAGTATTGTGGAAACTGTAGCTACCATAATAAAGTTAACTTTGGAATTTTAGCTGAATGTCTCTTAAACCTGTTGCCTTCTAAACTCAATTAATTATAACATTATTTGCAAAGAAAGTAAATATTATGTTTTACTTGCATTAAGGAGTGAGGTATTGATATAAGTGGATTATCCAGATAATTTTAACTTATTTCTTCAAGTACAAACTTTTTCATTTGAATCATTTTACTGCAAACTTTTTTGTAATACTGTGTCTCCCAGCCTTTGAAAAATTATGAGACTAATCCATATATGTTATGGAAAAGAGAAAAAGCAGCTAATGCCAGAGACATAAATAAAGATTTTTATATGTGTGTGTTTAACAAAAATGAGGTCACAGCATACATACTTTTCTTTTTGCTTTTTTGCATTTCATACTTTTCTTAATCAGAGGCAGTTAGACAACTGAGAATTTTTTGTAGTCTGAGGGAGTGGGAAGGGAATTGACATTTATTGAGTATCCACCTACTTAAGAACATTTTATATTCATTATCTCATATAATCAGGATTGTGAAATTGTTATCTTACTAACCCAGAAGCAGCCCTCAGATGCTGACGTCACTCCATTCCCAGGACTCCACTTTCCTGTACTTCCAATACCAGCTGTCCCCTTGTGGTTCCTGAGGGAATCCCCTTTTCCCCCATTTCTGTCTCTTCTCTGACCTCTTCCAGATCCCAAATGGTTGCTGGTCTGCAGATGTGGACTTGTGGGATGTTCTTTCCCTGGTTTCTTCTTCTCCTTCCACTCCACTGCTTCAGAGAAACTACATGTCATCTTTGGTCACCACTTCTCTCCTTGGCTGGTTACCCACTGGCACATGGTTCCTGTCTCAACCCCAGCCTCACCTCCTGATGCTCATTTCTTCTCCATCCTCTTTGATGGGAAAGGATGGCATCTAGTTCTTAGAAATAAAGTAAAATCATAGCCCTGAATTTGGATTATGGATTACACAGCTACATTTGATGGGGCAAAGATACATAAAAGAAAGAATAAATTCTCAAAGCAAATTATTTGAAGTTGTTGGGATGAGTCATTTTAAAGCCCAGCTTAGGGAAATCACCACAATAAGCAGAACCTCTGCCTTGGAGGCCAATTAGTAGATTTTGGCTTGACCATCTCTGAGAAGTAAGGTGATCCAATCTCACCAGGCATACTTGGCTAAAAGTCGCTCTTCAGCTAGTCCTGATTTAATTCTGTATCAGGCTAAGGTTACACTGGGAACATTTCTATGAATATAAATTGAAACTTGGGCTACATTGAGAACATAGAAAAAGTGGTGGGTCATAAAGGAAAGTAAGAGCATGACACATTCTGATACATTTAGTTTGGGGATGGTTATCTTCTGTTGATTACCTGTCTTAGTACTTTACTCCCAGCAGTCACTAGCAAGTAGCATTGAAGTCTACTTAAGGGAGAGATAACCTAACTACCCAGTAATGGAAATGAGATGGAGAAGAGAAAATACACTGAATCCCTGATGTCAGAAGACCCAGATGCATGTTTTTACTCTAGTTGCACAACTTTGGGCAAGTCATTAACATTAGGACATGAGGACATAGGGGAACAAGGAACCAAAGAAAACAACTCATAAAAAATTAAAATAGACTGGAACTCCAAAGATTTAAATCTTGGGTCTGGGACTGACTAACTGCATATGCATTCTTGATAGTCATCCATCTCTTGATTTCCTTACCTCTAAATTGAGTGTGATGAAATCTATCTCACAGGGCTAGTAGGATTAAATTAGAATGTGTGTATTGATGTTTGATATATCGTGGACACATACTAAATGTTGTGTTTATTTTTAAGTAAACTCTGAATCAAAAAAAGAAACTTGGGCTAGATGGTTAGCTTTTTCCAGGCAGAACTGGCCTTGTGATCACTGAATTCTCTGTGGATCTCTTTTTGTTAAATGAACTTTTTAAATAAATGATGACTTGAAGTTAAGCAAAATTGAGATACAAAAAAGTACTTTTGAGACAGTGGCATATATAGTTTTTTAGACCAAATCAGTTCAGTTCAGTCACTGAGTTGTGTCTGACTCTTTGCCACCCAATGAACTGCAGCACGCCAGGCTTCCCTGTCCATTACCAACTCCTGGAGCTTACTCAAACTCATGTCCGTCGAGTCGGTGATGCCATCCAACCATCTCATCCTCTGTCGTCCCCTTCTCTTCCTGCCTTCAATCTTTCCCAGAATCATGGTCTTTTCCAATGAGTCAGTTCTTTCCATCAGGTGGCCAAAGTATTGGAGCTTCAGCTTCGGCATCAGTCCTTCCAATGAATATTCAGGACTGATTTCCTTTAGGGTTGATTGGTTTGATCTCCTTGCAGTCCAAGGGACTCTCAATCAAGAGTCTTCTCCAATACCACAGTTCAAAAGCATCAGTTCTTAGGCGCTCAGCTTTCTTTGTAGTCCAACTCTCACATCCGTACATGACTACTGAAAAAAATCATAGCTTTGACTAGACACAAAGTAATGTTTCTGCTTTTTAATATGCTGTCTAGGTTGGTCATAGATTTTCTTCCAAGGAGCAAGTGTCTTTTAATTTCATGGCTGCAGTCACCGTCTGCAGTGATTTTGGAGCCCCCGAAAATAAAGTCTGTCACTATTTCCATTGTTTCCCCATCAATTTGCCATGAAGTGATACATTTTAAATAATCCAATGGTCTAGAATTTAAGTGTAGAAATTAACTGCAGTGTATTTTTAGCTGCCAGCTGAAGATGAAGTCTTACTACAGAAATTAAGAGAAGAATCCAGAGCTGTCTTTCTGCAAAGGAAAAGCAGGGAACTATTGGATAATGAAGAATTACAGGTAAGAATGGAATAATTCTTGGCCATTTCCTATTTGTACTACGTGTGTCATGTGGGATCCCAGGGCGCCTAAATGGAGACAGTAGTGCAGAGTGGCTGAAAGCACAGGCTCTGAAGTGACGATTCCCACAAGAATCAGCTGCAAAGCTTATGTGTCCCAAGGAGAGTTTTGTCTTGTTTTTTAAAGTCCATAGGTAATTTTAATGTGAGGCCAAAGTTGAGAACCACTATTGTAGGGAGTCATATTAAGAAGAATATCATCTTCTATTATCCTTTGATTACTAATAACATAATAAAAATAGCTGGCATTTATTGAGTGCTTACTAAGTTCTAAAATTTTCATATACAGTTCCCCTTTAATCCATATAGCTGTATGATGTAGGGACTGTTAACCCTACTTTACAAATGCGATTTGAAACACAGGAAGCTTAAGTCCACCATCCAAGATTAAAGACAGGGCTGGGATTTTAACCCTTGCAGTTTGACCCTACAGTGAAAGTGAAAGTTGCTCGGTCATGTCCAACTCTTTGTGACCCTGTGGACTATACAGTCCATGGAATTCTCCAGGCCAGAATACTGGTGTGGGTAGCCTTTCCCTTCTCCAGGGGATCTTCCCAACCCAGGGATCAGACCCAGGTCTCCCACATTGCAGGTGGATTCTTTACCAGCTGAGCCACAGGGAAGCCCAAGAATACTAGAGTGGGTAGCTGATCCCTTCTCCAGCAGATCTTCCTGACCCAGGACTTGAACTGGGGTCTCCTGCACTACAGGTGGATTCTTTGCCAACTGAGCTATCAGGGAAGCCCCAGTGATAGATGGTAGTCTATCATTTTAATGGAAATAACACATTTTTAAGCTATTTTTAAAAATTTTTGTTCTGTTGATAAAAACATCTTAAATATCTTAAAATTTTGCAATTCTCCTAAGAACTTATGGTTTTTGCTGGACAAGCACCAGACACCACCCATGATTGGAGAAGAAGCAATGATTAATTATGAAAATTTTTTAAAGGTTGGTGAAAAAGCTGGACCAAAGTGCAAGTAAGAATAATATAATTAACATAAGAGTATGTTACATTAAGCATTTTAAATGCATCAAATAAATGTTAATGAAAATTTAAGTCAATGATATCATTTAAGTCAACTTTTCATTAAATAAAGTTTAATAAAATTACTTATAGTCAAGACTATTACTTAGTATAAAGTTGTTAAAAGAAATAATATAGTTTATTTACAACAAACACTATAGTCCCTCATTCTTAAGGCAATAGAATTTAAAGATGTATGACTTAATATTTTAAGTTTTGAACTATAGTACTCACTTTGATTTTTTCCCTCTACTTTGATTTTTAGTTGTTTGAATTTATGCTATTTTCTGCTGAATCATATAGAAGTCATTTTTTTATTGGCAGATGATTTAACATTTATTTTCTTTTCTTAGGCAATTTTTCACAGCAAAAGTCTTTGCTAAACTCCTTCATACAGATTCTTATGGAAGAATTTCCATCATGCAGTTCTTTAATTATGTCATGAGAAAAGGTGATTCCATTTTCATTTTGCTTCAACTCCTTCTATCTGAGAATAAAGAATTTGGGTCTTTGCTTTTATAATATCCCTTCCATGTCAAACATCTCTTTTATTAAATTTGAATAGCAGAATTTCTTGTCTTTTGACCAAGATTTGTTTTCCTATTATTATGATTCTCTCCTGGAACTTACTAGAACTGAAATTTTCTACCATACATTTGGGTTCACTATTATAAAAAAGTTTATAAAAAACAAAACAAAAACCTCTTCTGAAGATGCTAGCTAACTAGACATATCAAAAGCTGAACCAAGAATTTTAATAGATTGTTATTTGAAATATTTTAATTCACTGGTAATTCCATTTCACCAATATATTACAGGTTGAGTTGCCTGAGAGGATAGTTTCAAACTCAAAACTGTAGCCGCATACTCAAGGAGCTTTTATTAAACAACATGGAGTTGTTATGATTCCTATAAGTTCCATGACTTGTCAAATGCTGTACCATCTTTAACTGATATTTGGTTGCAGTAATTAACCTCAGTAGAATAAAATCTGCTTCACTGAAGGCATAACATTACACTCCTTTTTGGTGGAACACAAGGATTCTCAAGGGCATCAACTTTAGTGTCACTTTAGGCATGGTAGAATTGTTGATATCTGCAGTTAATTCTATGGTATATTTATTTCAAACAGTTTTTGGATTAATGAATAGTATATGTGAGAAAATAGATGTTTATGGAGTTATAAATCAGCTTGTCCTTCTAATCTCTTTATCTCCTTTTATGCGTATATATACCAAAGGATAGATCTTAATAATTATTGTATTTCATTTTCTCGTTTACTGTCAGTTTGGCTTCATCAAACAAGAATAGGACTCAGTTTATATGATGTTGCTGGACAAGGATATCTTCGGGAATCTGTAAGTATTAACCTACTTTCATAACTACTCTAGACACCAAAATGCTAAATAATAGTTATCACTGGATGTTGAGATTACAGATAATGTAAGGGCAAGGAGTTTTTCCTTTTTTAAGAGATATAAGAAAAATAACGTGACTGTATTCCCACCTGTAGGTTTGGGTCGTAAGGTCAGTTACCAAGAGGATATTTATTACCCATTAGGTGGTTGCGAAGAGTTGGACATGACTGAGCAATTGAGCACGCACAGACACACACACATATACCAATGTAGTTAAGCCAGGTTATCAGCAAAGAATTATATTATAGCCTCATGATACAAATCATTATTTTTCTTGTAAGTGTAACTATCTTAATTATATGGCCATGTTTCTTTTCAGTTCAGACTTTTTTCCCAAATATATATAAAATGGGAATGGAGTTATGCATAAATATGAACCAAGATAATTAATCACTTAGATATATGTTCAAATATAAGATTTAAAGAAATGCAGATTCCCTGTTATAGTTTGTTTCCTGTTATAATTTGTTACACTCTGTTTTATCCAGATTTATATAGATAGAATCTGTTAGCTCATACTGAACATTTACACTTAAAAACCTTTCTAGGGCCACAGTACTGTTCTTATCCATTAAGGTTCAGATCGACTTGACAAAAGGTTCTTGGTTCTATCCATTTCTCTATAGCAAGGAAGATATATTAACCATTTGTTGATACTTACTCAAGTCAGATACTGGAATACTTCTATAGCTCTCAGGATTCTCATCAGCCATTAGTTGGTTTACAAAACACACAATCTCTTCTTGCCTCTTGCCATGAATGAAAACAAAAATTTAAAAAGGGATGGGGAGAAGGGAGAAAAAAGCAACAGTGTATCGCTATAGTTGTGATTAAAAGGGAATAATCTTCTCTTCTGTCAGTGAAAGGAAACACTTCTCTCAAAGGGAGAAAAACCTGTCTCCTAACCTTGGTGCCTTGCCTTTTGAAACCAGACTTTGTGTCTCCCTTATTTAAAAGATAGTGATTTCCAGTGCCAACATCTGTAATTTGAGTAGTATAGGCAAACTTTCATTCAACTATTAAATCTTAAATAACGAATTACCAAACATTTAATTTATGCCAGGTACATTGCCAAGCCTTACCCTTATGTATAATAAGGTGCTTTTTTCCTAACAGAGTGAGGAGGCAGACACTAAATTATCTGCAATATGATTTCAAAGACTGACAAGTTCTAAGGAGAAAATAGGGTCCTAGAAAGAGTATGACTGGGGTTGCGGAACTATTTTAGATAAGATGAAAGGTGCCTCTTTGAACTAGTGACTGAGTTTCAGCCATGAAGGATGAGAAAGAACCAGCCTTATGAAAATGTAGTACAAAGGGAATAGCAAGTTCAGTGTCCCCAAGGCACAGTTAAACCTGATCTGTTTTAGAAGCAGAAGGAAGCCAGTGTGTCTAGAGCATATGAGCAAGGGTTAGTGTAACAAGGGGCTTCCCTGGTAGCTCAGCTGGTAAAGAATCCACCTGCAAAGCAGGAGACCCCAGTTTGATTCCTGGGTCAGAAGATCCCCTGGAGAAGAGATAGGCTACCCACTCCAGTATTCTTGGGCTTCCCTGGTGGCTCAGACAGTAAAGAATCTGCCTGCAAAGTGGGAGACCTGGGTTTGATCCCTGGGTTGGGAAGGTCCCCTGAAGGAGGGCATGGCAACACACTCCAGTGTTCTTGCCTGGAGAATCCCCATGGCCAGAACAGTCTGGTGGGCTACAGTCCACGGGGTCGAAAAGAGTTGGACATGTCTGAGCGACTAAGCACAGCACAGCACCAGAGTTGACAGAAGGGCAAGTTGGAGAAGTAGGCAGAGCCACTTGTATTAGGGCATGGTAGGGAGTTTGGGTTTTATTTTGAGACTAATAGGAAGCCACGAGAACTTTTAAGCTGACTCTGTCAGATATGGTTTATATTGTATTTGTTTATTTATTGGCCACAAAGCATGTTAATCTCAGTTCCTTGACCAGTGATTGAACCCAGGCCACAGTAGTAAAAGTCCAGACTCCTAACTACTAGACCATCAGTGAACTCCCTGGTTTACATTTTAAATTTTCTTTTTTTTTTTGGCCATGCTGCTCAACCTGTGTGGGATCTTAGTTTCCTTACCAAGAATCAAACCCATGACCCCTAAGAATCAAACCCGTGGCCCCTGCAGTGGAAGTGCAGAGTCTTAACCACGAGACCACCAGGGTACCTCCCTGGTTTACATTGTAAAAGATGACTGGATATGTGGAGAATGAATTGTAAGGAGTCTAGAGTCAATGAATAATTAGGAAACTACTGTAGTTGTCCAGGTGAGAGATGATAGTGGCCCAGACCAGGATGATGTCTGTGAAGAAGCCAGTAATAGATCAATTTAGTATTTATTTTGGACACACACACCCCAACAACAACAAAAATTTGCTGCTGGATTAGATGTTGGGGGTAAAGTATTGGGGCCTTCATAAAGAAAAGGTAGGAACCAAGTTTAAATTTTTTACTTTGAATAAATAGTGGAATAAGGGGAAATAGGTGAGGACTAGGGTTGGGGATGGTAAGAGTCCTGTTTTGGACTCACCATGTATGAGATGCCATTGGTTATACAACTTAGATTATAAAGTATCTCAGAGGAAGTAGAAACATTATATATCAGGAGGGATAAAGCAAAAGTAACAAAATTATACAATATAAGAAACCATGAGAGACACTTAAATATATAATCTTGGAATAGGGAAAGCTTTTCTGAATATGACAAAGCTGAAAAGTCTAAAAAACAAGTTCAGCTAATTTTTAAAAAAATCTGTAAAGCAAAGACCATCATAAACAAAGTAAAAACAAGAAGCTGGGACTTCCCTGGCGGTCCAGTGGTTAAGACCTTGCCTGCCAGTGCACGGGGTGCAGGTTTGATCTGTGGTGGTTGGGAAAGTGGTCTGGGATCTAAGATCCTACGTGCCTAGCAGTCAAGAAGACAACATACAGCAGAAACAATATTGTAACAAATTCAATGAAGACTTTTAAAAACAGAAAAGAAAACAGTAAGCCAAGAAAAATATCTGCAACTTACTCACAGACAAATGACCAAATTACTCTAGTGGAGAAAAAGCTCCTAGAAATCAAGAATAAAATGGCTGTTAACCCAGTAAAAACTGGGCAAAGGATATAAATAGTTTGCAGAAAGTAAATACAAATGCTTCTTAATCACAGGGGGAAAAATGTTAACCTCACTTTATATGAGAGAAATGCCAAATAGATCTACACTAAAATACCATTTTTCACCTATCAGATTGGCAAAGATCAAAAAGTTTGATAATGACTTTAATGAAGGAATGTAAAATAGACCATGGGTTCCCAAACTTTTCCACTTCACTGAGGTGCCCTTATTGTCTCAGTAATTTCCATTAAAAAATGGCCAAAAGAAATACCTAACAACTCCATTTATTAACCAGTTGATTTTGTTGTTTAGTCACTGTCGTGTCTGACTGTGACTATAGCCCTAATATAGCCCACCAGACTTTTCTGTCCATGGGATTTCCCAGGCAAGAATAGTGGAATGGCTTGCCATTTCCTTCTCCAGGAGATCTTCCCGACCCAGGGATTGAATTTGCGTCTCCTGCATTGGCAGGCGGATTCTTTACCACCGAGCCATCAGTGCTGTGTGCTCAGTCATGTCCAACTCTTTTCGAGCCCATGGACCATAGCCCACCAGGCTCCCCTGTCCAGAGAATTCTCCGGGCAAGAATACTGGAGTGGGTTGCCATTTCCTTCTCCAAGAGCCACCAAGGAAGCCCATTAACTGTTAGTTTTAGCTGGCACTGTACAGTTACTCAGCCCTGGGTTGCACACGGTCATCTTTGATTCCTTTGCCACACTAATTTTCACGTGATACTTGCTTTATCACAGCCACCACCAAAAACCTAGCTTTGCAAAGATGAAACGGAGTCAAGTGAAAGTAGCTCAGACATGTCCGATTCTTTGCGACCCCATGGACTATAGCCCGCCAGACTCCTTGGTCTATGAGATGTGGCAGGCAAGAATACTGGAGCAGGTTGCCATTCCCTTCTCCAGGGAATCTTCCCGAACCAGGGGTTAAACCCAGGTCTCCCACGTTGTGGGCAGATTCTTTACCGTAGATGTTATCAAAAGGAATAAATTTCAATCTAATGTGATTGAAATGTGAATGACCTTGAATTCATAGCTCTAGCCCATGGTGATATGTTGTGCAGTATCCAATAGATGTCGCTGTGTTTCCTTTAATTTATAGTATCTTGCTGCACCCCCTTGAGTTTAGTGTATCACTCCTGGGGCACAATTCGGAAGCTGTTGATAAAGCCATCACAGTGCTGGTAGTAGTGTGAAATCAATATATCCTTCCTGGGGAAGTGTGAAGTTTGCTGTTGTCTATCAAAATTATAAATGTGCACATGCTTTTGACCCAGCAATTCAACTTACAGAAGTTATGTCCTGTATTCTCCCATAGTCTCTATGAGTGAAAAATTACCCTGGCCCCTATAGTATGTTATTTATTTATTTATTTTTGGCCATACTGAGTGGCATGTGGAATCTTAGTTATCTGACCAGGGAATCCAACCTGTACGCCTTGCAGTGGAAGCATGGAGCCCTAACCATTGGACTGCCAGTGTATTCCCTATAGTATTTTAGTGTCGCAAAAGATTATAAACAGTGTAGATGTCCGTTAGTAGAAGACTGGGTCAATAGATTGTTACATTCATACAGTGAAATAATAGACAGTTACTATTTCTTTGCACAGAGTAGAGTAGAAGTTCTTTGAGAGCCAAAATGGAATGACTGCAAAGTATATTGCTAAATTATAAAGGAAGATAGAGAAGAATTTTCATGGTATGCTGCTACATCCTGTGTAAAAAAGGGAAAAAAAATATACATATATATGTATTATATGTGCATAGATTATCTTTGGAGAGATATATCAAAAACTAATAATGTAGGTTACCTCTGCAGAGAAGAAATAGGTGGGAGGGAAACTTTTCAATGAATACTTTTTTTGTTTCTTTGTATTTGGAACTATGTAGAATGTGTTACCTATTCAAAAATATATTAAGATGTAAATAAATGGCATATATAAAATAACTTCACCACTAATACAGTTATAAATTTATTTCATTATTATAGTTTCAATGCTGAATAATTTTAGGACTGAAATTGTATTTTAGTATCTAATGAAAAATCAAGATCAGACATTTAACACTGTAAAATTGTATTTTGTTTTGTTCTTTCAGGATTTAGAAAACTACATATTGGAACTTATCCCTACTTTGCCACAGTTAGATGGGCTGGAAAAATCTTTTTACTCCTTTTATGTTTGTACAGCAGTTAGGAAGTTCTTCTTCTTTTTAGACCCTCTAAGAACAGGTAAAAGAAAATCTTATCTCACTTAGACATTTTCTAAATCTCAGTAACTAGAGATAAGTCTTTAAAATGTAATTTATTTTCCTAACATGTCATTAACACTGATATATAAATATTTTGATATATAGATCTTTTGATTTACTTGCACCAACCACCATCAGCTATGCGACAGTGGACATGTCACATAACCATTTACAATTTGTCTTTAAAATGAAGTATCAACTAGGTGACCTATGGTTCTTTCCAGTTTAAAGAAGCCAGGTATTGATATATTTGCTAGCCCTAATAGGTAATATACTGGAAAATTATTCTTTTTGATGAAAAATATGAATTGGGAGATAGGAGGACTATTTAGCCATAATGTATTTTTCTCATTCTCAAGTTAACCATCCTATATGAGGATCAGATTTGTAAATTTTGCCTCATGTTTTAACAGTACACTCTATCAACTGTTCTAACCTGCTAGACTGGGACAGAGAAAGGGACAGAAGGCCCAAACCAAAGTCCTTGGTTCTTTTAGGTCCTTGAAAGTGGCAGCTGTGTGAATCCATCACAGTATGGGGTAGCTGTCAGTCTTTTTTAAATGCCTTTGTTAAAGACATACACATCTTTTCCCTTTGAAATTTACAAAATAATAGCCAACAGTTTTGACTGTTTATTATGTACTGAGTACTGTGCTAAGCAGTTTACATAGATTCTTTCATTTCCTTCTCAACTCCATAAAGAAGGTATTATCCAGATTTTATGTGTAAAGCAACTGAGACTTAGATAGATTGCATGTCTAGAAATGGTATTTAAATCCCATCTCTCTACTCTTAACCATGCTTTATATTGTTTTCTATTCCAGAACCTCCAAAGGAAAATGGAGACAGTCTCTTTATTTGACTACTAACAGTATCATATCCATAACCACAAAAAAAATTAACTTTTTTTGGAATCTTGTATCACTGTAATTTTGGAATTTATCAATTGGACATATATTTGGTGGTATATAGGTAGACATATCTATATGAGATTTTATTAACTATTCCCTGCAGATTTCCCTTTTAACATCAATATATAGTAAGGACTTTGGAACATGAGAGCTAGGAAGCTTTAAAATACCAATTGTGTGATTGTTCTTCTAAAACAACATTTTTATAAAATTGAGTTGCTCTTGTTTTTAAAATTAAGTAATTGTGTTTCTCTTCTTTAAAGGGAAGATAAAAATTCAAGATATTTTAGCATGCAGCTTCCTAGATGATTTATTGGAGGTAAGTATGTTTTTAAATTACTTAATTCTATCACTTGATAGTTGCTGTCTTCTAATTATGTTTCTTTGTTCATCTAGTTAAGGGATGAGGAACTATCCAAGGAGAGTCAAGAAACAAATTGGTTTTCTGCTCCTTCTGCCCTAAGGGTGTATGGTATGTTCTTATCATAATGCTAAAATTTGAATTATCTGTTCCTCAGTAAATGTTTCATTAACTTCTATTCAAAGAACAGTTTTATACGTAGCCTGATTACCTTAGGGCGTCGCTGGTGGCTCAGGCAGTGAAGAATCCACCTTCAATGCATGAGACCTGGGTTCAAATCCTGGGTTGGGAAGGTCCCCTGGAGAAGAGCATGGCAACCCACTCCAGTATTCTTGCCTGGAGAATCCCTGTGGACAGAGGAGCCTGGCGGGCTACAGCCCATGGGATCACAGAGAGTCAGACACAACTGAGCGACTAAGCACAGCACAGCAAAATTTACCTTAAGATCAAATTATCCTAATTTTCTTAAGAGCTTCTATGCTAGATTACTAAATTTTACTTGTTTAAATACCAACATTTTATATATATGTGTGTATATGTATATATTTTTAATATAATTGATTTATAATGTTGTGCCAATCTCTGCTATACAGCAAAGTGCCAGTGTTTTATATTTTTGTGACTCTTAATTTAATACATTTCTAGCACTTTAATATAACATAAGGAATGTGGTTTGACTATTGTTGACTCAGGAACATTAATATCAACGTCACCTATGATCTTGCATTGTGATAAAATGCTGCTCTCAGGGTCCACAGAAGATGTCTTTGGACCTAGTTTGCTTTTTTCTTGAATTTCATTAGTCTGTTACACTGTTCTATTGAGTGATCTTCTGACTTGTTTTGGCAACCTTGACCTCTGCTTTCAAGTGCCAGCATTGCAGTGCTTTATCTTGGTTGACCCGCTGCTGCTGCTGCTGCCGCCAAGTTGCTTCTGTTGTGTCTGACTCTGTGCGACCCCAGACGGCAGCCCACCAGGCTCCCCTGTCCCCGGGATTCTCCAGGCAAGAACACTGGAGTGGGTTGCCATTTCCTTCTCCAATGCATGAAAGTGAAAAGTGAAAGTGAAGTTACTCAGTCGTGTCTGAGACTTCACAACCCCACGGACTGCAGCCTACCAGGCTCTTCTGCCTATGGGATTTTCCAGGCAAGAATACTGGAGTGGGTTGCCCTTGCCTTCTCCGGGTTGACCCCCTACCTCCATCTAATTTAGAATCCTAGCAAAGTTCTAAAAGGTTGCAAACTGAAAACAAATAATGTAAGTGACTTAGCATAAAGGCATGAATTTTCTTTGACTGGTTTCTGGCTTAACATTGTTCTAATAGAGATTAAAGGAATAGCAGGTGTCTATCTTGACTGTAACAACATTAGTTTAAAAATCAAAATATTAACCAATAAAAATAACTTTTTGTTTCTTTTGGTCGTGTCTTTTTATTGTCTTTCTTCCCAAGGCCAGTATTTGAATCTTGATAAGGATCACAACGGCATGCTTAGTAAAGAAGAACTCTCCCGCTATGGAACAGCAACCATGACCAATGTCTTCTTAGACCGTGTTTTCCAGGAGTGTCTCACTTATGATGGAGAAATGGTAGTAGTTTAAAACTCTGAGTTTTGAAAATTTAGACTCCCACAATTTCCAAAAGCCTTTTTTTAAAAATAGAAATATAGTTGACTTACAATGTTATATTAGTTTCATGTATACCCCATAGTAATTCAATATTTTTATAGATTACATACCAAAGTTATGGCAAAATATGACTATATTCCCTGTGTGAAGATTTCATTCTTTTTATGGCTGAGTAGTATTCCATTGTATATATACCATGTCATCTTTATCCACTTATCCGTCGATAGACACTTAGGTTGCTTCCATATCTTGGCTTATGTAAGTATTGCTGCTGTGAATACCGGCTTGCATATCTTTCCGAATTACTGTTTGCGTTTTCTTCACATAAACATCCAGGAATAGACTTGCTGGATCATCTAGTTCTATCTTTAATTTTTTGAGGAACCTCCATACTGTTTTCCATTGTGCTGGACCAATTTGCATTCCCACCAACAGCGCATGAGGGTTCCCTTTTCTCCACATCCTTGAACACTTTAGTTATCTTTTATTTGGTTTTTTGTTTTTGCATGCGGGGTCTTAGTGGGATTGAACCCATGCCCTCTGCAGTGGAAGTGCCAAGTCTTAACCACTGGACTGCCTGGGAAGTCGTTAGTTCTTTTTGATGGTAGCCATTCTGAACAATGTGAGGTGATCTCATTGTGATTTTGATCTGTGTTTCCCTAATGACTGGTGATATTGAGCATCTTTCCATGTGCCTGTTGGCCATCTGTTATCTTCTTCAGAAAAATGCATGTTTAGGTCCTCTGCCCATATTTAATCACAAAAGCCTTTTTCTTGATGTGATACAGCAGTATTTTCTTGTCAGTGTATAACAGTATCTTAAGAAGTATGAACTGATCAAATTGTTTGAGATTCGGAGCCTTTGATCTTAAGGTAAATTTGCTCAAAAACATTACTTCCCTTATTGACTCAGGACAAATAGAAATTTTTACTATTTTGTTCATTTCATTATTGGTGCACCTATTGTAGAGGAATGTTGTAGGCTAGTAAAAAAAAATAAAAATCTGAAAAACAGGTAAATACCATTGACTATTTTCATATAGATGGTTCACTCATTGAGTTACCAGGTCAGATATAGTACCATATATGCCATGACTTAAATTAAGAATCAGGCTGTATTATTCTAAGTGACTACCTTAGTAGCTAAAGATTTGCTAACATGCGCCTGTCCTTTTATCACAATTCAAAATATATACTTGAGAAGAAAATTCTAAATAGCATTTTTTTTTAAATAGCATTTTTAAGTCACCATTCTTGCTATTAAAAATGTGTTAAGGATTTGATAACTTTTTCAAACCAATGATGCTTAAGAAATAGTCACTGTCAGCAGAGAATCAGGGTTTTATCATTTAGATTCAATAACAGTTTTCTAAATGAAACCATTGTTAACCAGCTGCCAAAAGAAAAGAGGGAAAAGGCACAGAAACTGCTTCATGACTCCCACAGCTGCCTAAACAGTGAGGAGCTTGGAGTATACTAATGATGTGATAAAGAAAGAAAATCAGAAGCTACCATTAGGCATGGAGTTTAGACCATGGTAAGGTCTAGCTCTTATACAGAGTTTATCAGAAAAGAATTCTTAATCTTAGCCTAAAAAAATCCTTTCCAAGATTATAAACATTTTTTTCCCAAGTGAAAATCTCTGAAGTACTTTACTTCTTTTAACCATGCAAAAAAAGTAATCTGTGACTACGCTTTTTTTATAGAAAAAGCTTTCTGTCCTCTTCATGTCTTTTTAGCCTTCATTTGTATTCGTTTGCTCCCTTTTGGATGAAAACAGTGTCAGATCACTGTAGAATATCTGGCACTCTTAAGATGACTTATTGGAAGTCATCTGAATTAAAATTTCAAAGCAGTATTTCATACGACCACATGAACTGAAAATATAAATTTAGTGGCAATACACAATAGCTGTCACTCTCCTGTCCATTATAAAAGCCTAATGAATGAAAATTATGATTTAACACAGCAAATCTCATAAGAAAATGAGCTGTGCCCCCAAAAACTATCTGTACAGGTTAACTGCAGTGTATAGAATTCCTAGAAACCAACATTAAGTAAAGTATGAATTCGTATTTCATATTAAAAAATTGCCATCTGTGATTACAAAATAGCCTCCAATCATCATTCATTCATTTGAACAATGAATTACACATTACAAATAAGGATTCTAACGAACATCATTTTCTTTTCTTTAGGACTATAAGACCTACCTGGATTTTGTTCTTGCATTAGAAAACCGCAAAGAACCGGCAGCTCTGCAGTATATTTTTAAGTTACTTGACATTGAGAACAAAGGGTATCTGAATGTCTTTTCCCTTAATTATTTCTTTAGGGTAAGTCTCATTCGTGTAAGTGTATCTTTGTTATACAGTTTGGTTTAAATTACCTACCAAGTGACAATTTAATCTAACTTGGGGTGTTTAAATTTAGCAAAAGGATTTATATAACAGATTTCAGAAGGAAATCAAGTCTGGTTTTAGTTTTTTCTATTTTTGAAAATATAAATGGGCTAAATCAGTGCTGATTTGATTAGTTGTAAGACACTTTAGAAGTGTGTAAATACATGTCAGGCTTATTAACCAGTGCAGATAAAAACATGCCTGAGAAAGTCTGTGCTCTTGGTGATCAAAAACTAGTATGTAAAATTCTATAGAAACGTTAATTACACATTCAGAAAAGGGAACTCCTTTCCACAGTTTTGCCAACCTGGTGTAGATTCTTTTAGTTGTTATGCTATAACAAATATATTTAAAAGTTGGCTAGAATTCACATTTCAGTGTGAAACAGATTTGCTGAAATACTTATTCTGTGCCATAGGTGGTCTCAGAGAATAGCATGATGAGCTCTGAAGTAGAATTTGATTGTATCTGATAAGCATTCAGCTGTAGCAGGTGTAAATGTAGGAATGTCCACCCCTTTAAGATAAATCATTCCTCAGTTTCAATGGTGGCTTTTCTACTTGATGGAATGGTTTTGTACAGTACTGTTCCACTCTATTGCCACATAGCTAGTTTTCAGAAGACCATCTGGTTTTTATATGGTTAAGATCAACGGTAAGAAGACATTTATTTTTTCTTTTTGACATTTTTTTAAAATAGTAAAAATGGACACTTTCACATTTTTGTCGTAAACCATTTTCCTCTGGAAGCTTTTTTTTTCCATCTAAAAATTTTGTGATACTCCTATAATAACTTTGTCTGATGTCTGAGTTTCAGAGTATATACTTCATAATTTCATGTTAAATTCCCTGAAAGGCTTTCTTTCTCTTATGATTTTCTAGGTAGTAATGACTATAGATTATTATAAGGATAAAATAAATTACATCCAGTATGAGGATGCATTTTTTAAAAACTGAATGCCACATGGGACTTATATCCATGACTAATCTGAGAATCTGATACCACTTATCATAGGTATGCCCCTGCTTTAAGCAGACCTATTAAATGAAAATTCAGTTTTAGGAAAACACAGTAAATATATCTTTCAAACTACTCAATCCCTTTTCACAACTATTTCTTTATAGTATCTTCTACTCTTATTTTATTTATTAAATACTTTGAAAATATTTTACAGATTTGTTTTAGACTTGGTTGTATGGGCTAAGGTAAAGTTACTGGTACAAGCCTAGCTGTGTGTAAAGCCTTTGTGCATCAGTATCCCAGTGATAAAGCTAGGCCCGCATTTGCACTCTAGATCACTTCATCCATTATCTCCTGCTCCAGTAGGTGAGAGTGTACTCAGATTCCCGTGTGCTGCAGAGATGCCCTATGCACACTGGGATCAGTGGCACTACAGAGTGGCACTCAAAACATATTTCACTGATTATTTTTCAAGAATTTTAAGCTTTCACATTTTCCAGTGAATGACTCCCACCTAAAATATTTGTTAGTCCAACTGGATCACCGCAGTTTCTTCAGTCTTTTTTTTGGTTAAAGTTCATAAAATAATTTGAGGGAGGTTTACCTCCATTTTTTTCTGTCAAGAATATGAAGTATAGGGTGGGAAGGGAGGTGGTAGACTGGGTGCCTTACAGAATGGTGAAGGTGTGAACAGCATTCCTAGAAAATGGGAGGAGCAGGTCATAACAGAATTGCAAGGCCATGTTTTAAGGCCTGTCTGGGGTTGGAGACTATTCTTACATAATAGTAATCTTACATAATAGTAATCTTACATAATAGTAATCTGTACTCTTGTATACTTTCCTTATGAAGTTCTCCATGTGTAGATCTAGAAAAGTTAATGACTACACCAATCCAGTGTTTAGGTTTTGCTCAACAGATGTAAACCAAGGTCAAGGAATTTGAGAAAATTCACAAGGATGGTTAAAACAATGAGATTTATGGTCTGATAGGATAGGAAACAGAACTAGAAACAGGGCCATGGGAACAGGACAGGGAATGTTGTGTATTTTATTTTTTGTTTAAGGATTTATTTCTATTAAATACAGGCCATACAAGAACTAATGAAAATTCATGGACAGGATCCTGTTTCATTTCAAGATGTCAAGGTTACTTTTTTCTTTAATTTACATAATTTACAGCAGATAACCTGAAAGCAACTTATGATATACTGAACCAAATATTTTCAGTTATTTGATCTGAATTAATATTTAAGTCATTAGAAACTGAGACAATAATGGGACTAATGATTTACACAGGTTAACATTTTAACATTGTCAGTCTTGTGTTCTCATTGGAAGCATTCATTCAGATTGAAAATTAAGAGAATCAGTACAGCCTGTATCTTTTGGCAGTCTGTTTCACCATAAACTGAATTTGGGCAAACTTTAGGTTCAGGCACTTTTTTAGTCCACTCCTTCAGAGGGCTTGCTTGCTTTGGTATTATTTAAGGAGACATCAATCTTACTGTATGAAAACTACTACTCTTTGAAACACATGCCACTACTTAACATTTTAGTAATCAGACCTTCATCAGCTGTAAAACACATGGGGGCATCCATTACTGGTTCAGGTGAAGTAAGGTAATAATATAACGCATCCATTGTAACCAAATATAATAAAAGGTTATGTCGGTTTAATATAAATGAGACAAATTTGAAACTATGCAACTGGCAATTTAAAAACGAGTCATTTTATATGGCCACCAACATGGAAAGGGAAATTTCACATACACACCAGATTAAAAAGTCATACGTTTACCTGAATTGTTCTAATCTTTAAAAATGTAATTTAAATACTACTAAATAGATTGAGTGATTTTACTATAAACAGATTAGAAAACATGTACTGATACGCCATAAGTAATCTTATAGTGCACTTAATGTAGAAAAGGTTCTTCCATCTGTTCTAGTTATTTTTATCACCATTTAGTGTCATTGTGGAAGACTAATTCTTTAATACTCCCCCTATCCATTCCAGGTCCAGAGTAAAACGTTGACATTATTATTGGAAATGAAGTTTTGTCCCTGTCTTGGCTCTAAAGCATTTAAGTTTTTACTTTGAGCCAAGTCTGCATTAAATCAAGGCCCTGCTTTACCCCTAATTAGAAGACAATAGGAAAATATAAGTAGTTACCACATATACAAAGAACACTACATTAGATAGTTTTGCCACTAATTAGCTATGTAGCTTTAACTGAGCTTCACTTTCTTTATAAGAAACATACGGGCATACCTTAAAAAAAAATTTTTTTAATGAATTGAAGGTCTGTGGCAACCCTAGTCAAGCAAGTCTATTGGTGCCATTTTTCCAACAGCATTATCTCTGTTTCACATTTTAGTAATTCTCACAGCATTCATTGTTACTATTATTAGCTATATGTTGATCTTTGATGTTTGACATTACTATTGCAAAAAGATTCCAACTTGTTGAAGGCTCAAATGACAGTTTGCATTTTAAGCAATATTCTTTAATTAAGGTATGTACATTTTATTACATATAATGCTGTTGTACACTTAAGAGACTACAGTGTAAAGATAAACCTTTGTAATGCACTAGGAAACAAATTCACAAGAGTTGCTTTATTGCAATATTTACTTTATTGCAGTGGTCTGGAACTGAAATCAGAGTATCCTCAAGGGTATGCCTCTACCTAAGGAATCTTCCACTAAAATTCTGTGTATATAGAAAAGAGATGGATTGCCTGTTAAATGAAAAAGGAAAACCTAGAACAAAAAATTTTACATAAGCTCAAGTGCTAGCCCTAAATTTTAGATCACTGTGTGATAGAAATTAAATGAATGAGATAGCAAATTTCATTGTATTCTTTCTTCCTCTCTTGCAGGATGAAATCTTTGACATGGTAAAACCAAAGGATCCTTTGAAAATCTCTCTCCAGGATTTAATCAACAGTAATCAAGGAGACACAGTCACCACTATTCTAATTGATCTGAATGGCTTTTGGACTTATGAGAATAGAGAAGCGCTTGTTGCAAATGATAATGAAAACTCTACAGACCTTGATGATACATGATCTCTCAAAGACTAGACTGTATTCATTAAAGTAATCTTGGATGCTGCATGTAAATCTTTTGACACAGAATCCTTAGAAACGGTCTAAATAAAATACTTCATAGGTCTACAGAACACAGCAAATGTTCTGGTTATTGGAATTTTGGTTGCAGTGGCCTGGAAGAAATGGGACCAAATTAGGAGCAGTAAATTCTGGTTACACTTAGCTCAGATATGGCAAGTGTGATCTGGTGAAGGTAGGAGTCCATTTTAAACATACATAATCTTTAGAAATAAAGGAAGTTTTCCTGGAATATTTCTGACATTAGTCGTTAAGAATTTGAATACTTGAAAGAAAGTTTAAATTATATCATTTAACTTTGAATCTTCTTCTAAAGTATTATGTATATTAAAGATTACAGAATTCCTCATTCATCAGAGAAGGGTCATTTCATTTCTGGGAAGTATTTGGACATGTTTATTTTAATAGAGTATTTCAATAAAAAGTATTCTAGTATTTTACTTTAATTAAAATCATTGGTATAAAAAAAATCTGTCTAGCTTGATTAACCAGCACCAGGGTTACATTTCACAAAATTTAACTCCATTTTGTTAAGAATTTTTGTTAGAGAATTTGTTAATTAAGTGTAAAGATTCTCAATTATACTGTTTAGTTTTTAAGAGATGAAAGAATAGAAGAAGGTAGAATAGCATGAACTATGATTCAGAAGGAACAGTAATTATTCAAAGGGTTGGAAAGGAAGAAAAAGTGAAAGAGGCTTAAAAATAAGACAAAACCATTTAATGCATTTATGGGAAATTTTATACTCTGCATAAATAAGAAGTATAAAAGTTTAAGGCACAGTGAATATCTATATAAACATTACAAACTGGCCATTGTTGGACAAGTAAAAATAAAATTCAAGAAATGTAACACCTTCATAAATCATTATCTTCCTTCTACTACAATCAGAAAACTTTCTGAGTCAACTCTTTTACATCTGGTACCTCTAGAGAGAGAAGATTCAGGTCACCTTTAGATATGCTTGCCTTTACAGGATACCCAAATATGAGTTTGCATATCTTCTCAAATGAAGATAAAAACAAGGGGAACACATCAGATTATCATTCTTTACTGGTAAACTATAATTTATGATGACATTACATAATCTGAAGATTAACTCTTTAAGCACTAAATTATATAATTTATATCCATGACTAAAAAGATCACCATCACATGCCATGAACCACCATACTATGAATCCATGTAACAGGATTCCAAAAAAGAATTATCTTCCTAAATCCTTCAAATTTCAATTGAAGAACTTAGTGGCCAGATGCTCACTGCTAACAGACTTCCATAATAAGCCCAATGCACCTATGTTGTTTGTTTGAAGCTATACTTTAGGCAGATATATTTAAGACTGAACTTAACGCTATTTAGAAGACTATTAACAATGATTAATCTCTAAAGGCTCTTTAAGTTTGTGAATAGGTTTGTAGCAGCCCCATATCTAAAATATACATTTCTCCTTACATTAAGTTATAAATCAAAGTCATACAGATACCTCTTAAGATTCTGAACACATACAGGAATATTTTCAAAATTAGTTTCATATTATACTTTTGTGAGGTCTGCTAATGGCACAGTGGGTACAGGGATGGCCAACCAGGTCAAGCAAACCCTCCACTGTTGCTACTTCCAAGTGGTTAGTGACTGTTCATTTCATTATGCCACCACTGCACCTTGTACAATATTTAACAGTGAACCCCTGGACGGTTAAGTCTTCATTTGTCCCCCAATATCACCCTGCAACTACATGACCCAGAGGAGGCATTCAGGATTGAATGACTGACATAACCAGAATGCTATGTGGATAATCACTAGGTATTACGATTTGAATACAAATACATTAATAAATTTATCCCATAACTAGTGTTCAAACTTAGCTATTTAAATCTGAATAACTACTGAAAGAGAAAGTAAGATTAAATAACCTTCATTAAAAATGGAAACCCATCTTAATATTTGGTGTTATAAACTCAATCACCTTCCCATGAAATAAAGTTAATTCTCAAGGAAAGAAAATTCAAAATGCTTTTATCGTGCTCCTTTTATTACACTCAGTAAACCATCCTTAGTATGAAATGAATGGTTAGATATATAAATATAAGACATAACATGAGAATATCGAGGGCAAAAATCCTCATTTTAATCCAAGACCACAAATATCAGCTCCAGTTAGTCTTCATCAGCAACTTACCCATTTTTTTTCTTACACAAAGACAAGCTTGATAATTTAACTCTTCCTAGTTGGTGGTTAAGGCTCTAGAATGTCCTTACCTTTTTTAAAGATCATTTTAAAACCAAAGCACTAATTTGACACAGTAAAAGCACAATACAAAGATCCAAATTTCAAGTCTGGCTTTTGCTAGATAGAGTTTAAGAATAAAGAAACATTCTTCCCTTTCTTGATAATAATTTAAAATATAAATAATTGTATTAAGTCCCAAGACCCATTGAATAGAGAATGTGAAAGTTTCTGGTATAAAAACTACCTTAGAAGTCTGATAGTCATTTCATTCTACAGAGGGACAGAGACTGGATTTTGTTTGCTTTCTGTAATTACTTCACAATCTCCCTCCATTTCAAAATTGAGATTCACAAATGAACTGGATGCCAGCGTTTCTGGTTGATCAGACTGAACAACGGAATCAGCCTGCAGCTTATTTTGTTGGTATTGTCTTTCTGCTTCTTCTGACATCCTATTTTCTTCTTCTTCTTCTTCTTCCTAAAAAGAAGTAACAACAATAGTTGAAACATAAATGTCCAAATGGAACAGTATTTTTCTCCCACTTTCAGCACCCAGCACAATGAAATCTAGCTTAATTGTACACATCAATCCTAGGAAAATCTAAGTATTACAAAATTCTAAAATGCATGCTAATCTGATAAAGAATGACTAGAATGAAGCGCCTAGTGTTAGGAGGCTATCTCTGGGACAGCTAGAGGATACACGTCTTCATTATGCAACCCATTCAGTCCACAACAAATGAAACTGAATCAAGAAAATGTAAAAAGGAGACACACCTCCTTCTTCATCCGGTAATACTCATCAATTGCATACTGGTATTTTGGGGTGCTGATGCCCAAAACAGATGCAATCTTCTCTCCAAGAAAGTCACACACTAAAAATATAAAAGTTATAAAAAAAAAATACAAAAGTCAAATGGTTTACATAATTCCATGTACATTTCTTGAGCCCTTTCTATGTGCAAAGCACTGTAGGAATACAAAATTTACAGTCCCTGCCCTCGGAGAGATTATCAACATTCGGTACATCTTATCTGTGTATCTTCCTTGATTTCCCCAAGAAACACTAGTGGCTCCTTCTGGGCTCCCAATAACACTGCTGGGAATAAATAAGCAGTCAAATAGAATGAGAACAATGTCAGGGAACGAAATGGCAAAACAGAAAAATAACTGCTAACAGACCTTTTCTGTTCATGTTCACAAACATGAAAACTGTATCTAAATGAGTATAGCTGTTTTTCAGTCATTTTTTCTTCAAAGCACATCCAGAAGCTAAAGAATGTGTTAAGGTGAAGTATAGGTTAGATTAGTATCTCCAGTGGTAGCTAGCTAGCTGCTGAGAAGGGTGTGACTAAACTCCCCATTGTTTCTCCTTCATTTCTGAAACACCCTACTTGGCCAAGTTCCTGTTCTGGGAATATATGATACTGGTTATACAACATTCAAACAAAAAAGCAATACCTGAGAGGGTGGATGTGGCAGCACGAAGCATGTGAAACCATAAGTAGGGGCCCCAGGTAAGTTTTGTCTGCAACAAGAGGTTAGGTTAGCAACCTTCATACTTAAATTTATTCCATATATTTAGGCCAGGATGAAGCAGTCAAATACTTGGTGGGTACACAGAATATTCTATAGATAGTATAACAAATAGGCTACAATCCAATAAAAAAAATTAAAAGCTTTGTAGACAGAATGTCACAAAGACATTTAACATTCACCCATACAACTACCATCACCTTAAGTCCATGGAATAACCCAAAAAAGTGGCAGTCACTGAAATGGAGTTGTTAAGTCACAACCTTGATTATTTACGAACTGATAATCCAGAGCCTTCCTTTCTCCTGTCTTGCTGCTTTTTTTTTTCTGTCTTCATTGTTCAGAAACACATCACAGTGTGTATACAGTCAATTGAAAGATTTGTAAGGAATCATACATACAACACACTTCTGGTTTAGTGGTGAACTGAGGTTCAGAGAAATTAAGGATAAGCGAGGGCATATCAAATGAACTTTCAATGGTAAGAAAATAAGTAACCAGTAAGTGGCAAGATGAGTTCTTTTGTTAATTTAAGGATTAAAAAGGGACTAGACCATGCAACCCAAGAAAAGTTTAACATATAACTGGCAGGCTAGAAACACTGGCAGACTGCCATCCACACTACACACCTCATAGTTAACCTTGGTGCTGTAATTCCATAGAAGACTTCTATAAAGCCTGACACATGGATGACAGTTTGCCTCTATGGAGGAAACTGGTCATAGGAGCATGCTTCAATATACCAATATTTTTGTTTATGAAAAGAAAACACAGTTATAGAGCATAGGCTCTATCAAATACATTAGTAATTGTTTCCATATTGGTTTCTCAGAGAGAAGAAAAAGATAAGCCTTAATCCATAATCTTCTTAGATAAGATATGCTGATGATTACAAGAGCATTAAAAAACCAAATACAAGAATATCTGCAAGACTGAAAACCACAGACACTAGAAACTGCTTCTTTTCTGTTGGTGAAATGGAAGTATGGTCCTTTCCTGATATCCGAAGCTGACAAGGTTGCCAATTTCAGTGTTATTTCCTTTCTTCCTGGTTAAGGAAAAATTTTCACCTGAGGGCTTTCAAGTCATTTTGAGTGGACACTATGTGTCTAATCAAGTTCTCATGCAAATTACTTTAAAAAATAGCATCATATATTTCAAATATTATTTTAAAAGGATATATCTAAGACTGGGCAGACAGGCTAAAGCAGAGGAGGAAACAAAATGAAAAGTAGGTGACACTATTTTTGAAAGGACACACAAGAAAGGTACCTCCTTTGTCTCTCTTCACACGAGAATGGATGTCCAAGCAAACAAATACATTCAAGAAAGTACTGTATATTTCTGGCTCCCTGATCAAATCTGCTATATCTTCTGTATTCAGAGCAGAAGGCATTTCTCATGTGGGATAAGGGTTAGTTCAGGGGCTCTGTTTAATATGCTCTAACACTAGCGTTTACATATGTCTTACAGCAAGTGGGACAGTGCAGAAATAAAGGGAATGGAACCAATTTCTATAACACATAGTAAGTGATAGGGCCAAGAAATTACTTAGAAAAAGATTCAGCAAGATTTTGAAGGAAAGTACATATCTCCCACTGGACCAATTCTCTTGAGGTTGTTTCTACAGAAAATAATTGCTAATGTCCAGACTGTAACTACCAATGGGTCAAACCTGTTCCAGAGCTAAGACACTGGATAAGGATTCCTGAAAACCATCTATCATTATCACACAAAATTATACAGAATGAATGAATGGGGTGTTTTGTTCAGACGCTAACCTAGAGTCTGGAACCCTGACACCACTACCGGCATCACTACTGCCCCCACTGTCCCAGTTAACAGGAGAACTGAAAGATCTAGAGTCTTCAAGACTTCCAGGTTATGGGTGCAAACTCTAGTAGGTTCATTCATTTCTTCAAAAATTTAAGTATCTATTTCTTCCTGAATAATTATTCGCTTCCTTAATAACAAACTATTAAGCCTTGCTATTTTGGGACTTTCCTGGTGATCCAGTGGTTAAGAATCTGCCTGCTCATGCAGGGACACGGCAGGTTCAATCCCTGGACCAGGAAGATCCCACATGCCGCAGAGCAACTAAGCCTGTGTGTCTCAACTTCTGAAGCCTGCGTGCCTAGAGCCTGTGCTCTGCGCAATGAGAAGCCTGAGCGCTGCAGTGAGAGAGTAGACCCCGCTCTTAGCAACTAGAGACAGCCCACATGCAGCAACAAAGACTCAGCACAGTCAAAAATTAATTAAAATTAAAAAAAAATTTTAAACCTAAGCATACATGTGTTTTACAACATTATTACACTTTTTCTATCCTGCTGGTTTTCCCATTTACTATATTGAAAATATTAAGCATATTTCTTAAACACTTCTATTTCTACAGGCAGAAAAACTAGGCCCAAAATATAATCATTTGGAAAGCTCGCCCTTCACAATGTAAAACTTCACAACAGAAAACTTACCAATAAATATTCACCAGTAATATATGAGACTGTCCATTCCCTTGTGCCCTCATTACAGTATACTGTCCTTTTCCTTTTTATTTATTTTTATTATTTTGGCCATGCCTTGCATCATGCAGGATCTTAGTTCCCCAACCAGGGATTGAACCCATACCCCTTGTAGTGGAAGGGTGGAGTCCTAACCACTGGACCACCAGGGAAGTCCCACATCCTTTTCCTTTCTTAAAATTTGATAGGCAAAACTGAGCCCAGATCATTTTTAGTTCTGACTATATTATGAAAGGCATCAATCCATTTATATAGGTAGCAATTATGTGCATAATCAAAGTCTTTAATGTGTATAGTTAAATACACATATATATGCATATTTGAGGAACCCTAAACAAAACTACCACAGGTTAAAGGAATTACTGGAAATATGTCTATTCTTAAGACACATCTAAGGTAAAAAATCTAAGGAAAACTATAAAAAGACCTAGGTCTCCATTTCTTACTTTCTATCAGGTACCATATGCCAGGAGTATTATTCTTAAATCTTTATTTAAAATATCTGGGCTTATCTTTAACTGGGTCAGTTCTACAAATCTTCTATATAAGCATACCAATACCAATGCCAATACCTTTCCCAAATTTCTTTGTTCTCAGATTTATGATGCAATAGAAACAAACAGATGGAGAAGGAAATGGCAACCCACTCCAGTGTTCTTGCCTGGAGAATCTGAGGGACGGGGGAACCTGTTGGGCTGCCGTCTACGGGGTCGCACAGAGTCGGACACGACTGAAGCGACTTAGCAGCAGCAGAAACAAACAGAAAATGGACAGTCTGCTCTTCACATTAAGTGAAGCTAGATCTGTCTTCAGTGATTAACACCTGAGAGGATAATTGGTACTTTGCTAAAAAAGGTAACAAATGTTGGTGAGGAATGCAGAGAAACTGGAACCCTTAGTTGCTGTCGGTGCGAATGCAAAATGGTGTAGCCATTATGGAAAACAGTATGGAGGGTTGCTCAGAAAATTAAAAACAGAAATACCATATGATCTAGCAATCCCACTTCTGGGTAGTACCCCAAAGAACTGAAATTAGAATCTCAAAGAGGTATTTCCACTCTCATGTTCACTGCAGCATTGTTTACAGTAGTCAAGGTATGGGAACAACAGGAAGCCAGTGGGAGTCCAGTCTTGGCCACAGCAAGGTGACTACACCACGACTGGCCAGACCTGAAAATCAGCTCGGACTAAGCATGCTGCCTTCCGGTGAAGGAAATACAGACAGGTTTCTTATCACCCAGGTTTCTTGTCTTAGTTTAGGCTTAAGAATTCAAATAAATTCCAACGACAACATGCTACATAGAGGGTAACTTACAATTTTAAGAATGGATAGGGACTTCCAGCAAAAGAGTGGGAGGAACCCTGAGAACCCACAACCCAGTGAAACTGGTGAAAATTATTTTAAATGAACATTTAAAGCCTCTGGAAATGGTCCTAAGGGTATATGACAAATGAGTAAATAACTAATCAAGAAAATAAAGGAAAATGTGATAAGAAAATGAGTATGCAGTACGTGAACCAAGATCATAGGCCTTCCCAGCAAAGTGAAATGGAAAGTCCACTGCAGACTGGTGCAACTAAGAGCACAGGGCTCCTTCCACCCCCAGCTTCCAACTAGAGGCGTTTCTTTCCAGAAAGAATGGGACATTAATCAGCATTTCTCAACCTGCCCAGAAGCCATCTATTCCTGAGACTAACTCCCAGGTGAGTGCAGTTGACAGGGGAGGGCTCCCTTCTTCCATCAGCTTCCACTAACATAATGGAGGCTCTACCTTGAGCATGGTGCAAGTGAGAATACGGCAACACTGACCCCAGTTCATTAGCCAGTGGTTCCATGCCAGAAGAGATGAGCCATGACCTAAGGCTTCCTTCTGCTCCCAACCTCAACTGAGCATTCAGCTCCTAAAGTAGGGGGGTCACGAAGAAATGCACTACTATCCCTAACCCCCACTCTGGAGCTCTCTACCTAAGAGATTTTGCCCAGGAGGAAAAGCAGGCCATCAGACAGATTGCTCCTAATTTCTGCCGTGTGAACTGACTTCATCTGCAACAGAAGTGGAAAAGTCCAAGCTTAAGGGTACTCTCAAAATCAGTGAAGATTTTGGTAAAAGGTACTTGGGAAGAAATTCTTCGATTCTATCAAGATACAGGATCAACTGTAGTTGATCAGCTAGTTTGAAGCAGAGAACAGCAAGTGAGGAGGAAACAGAATTTGTTAAAAGAACCCATCAACTGACTAGACAAATAAACAAGCAAATATTACAACAAAATCAAGATCCTGGGTAGTGGAGATTTGGGAAGACGGAGAGGGGCCCACCCAGAGTTGTTACAATATATTATCTAAAATGTCTAGTTTCAAAAAAAAAGTATGAGACATGCAAAGAGACAGGAAAGCATGACCCATACACTGGGAAGAAAATTAAAAAAGCAGACAACAAAACTACTTGTGAGAGTGACCAGATGTTGGATTTAACAGGAAAAACTCAAAGTAGCCTTTATAAGTATGTTCAAAGAATTAAGGAAACCATAGGGCTTCCCTAGTGGCTGAGATGGTAAAGAATCTGCCTGCAGGGAGGGAGACGCAGGTTCCTGGGTCAGGAAGATCCCCTGGAGAAAGGAATTGCAACCCGCTCCAGTATTCTTGCCTGGACAATTCCATGGACAGAGGAGCCTGGTGAAATATAGTCCATGGGGTCACAAAGAGTCAGATACGAGTGAGCGACTCACACACACACAAACACACACACACACACACGTGTAAAGAAATAAAGGAAGGTATGATAGCAATGCCACATCAAATGAAGAGAAATTATATAATAGAACCAGATGAAAATTCTGGTGTTGAAAAAGTACAATAACTGAAACGAAAATTTTAATAGACGGAAAAAGAAACTGACAGAAATGAGGGGAGAAATAGACAATTCAACAATCACAGTTGGAGACTCCAACACTCCATTTTCAATAATGAATAGGGCAACTAGGCAGCAGATCAACAAGGCAACGGAAAACAAAGAACACTATAAAGCAACCAGACCTGACGGACACCTGTAGAACACTCCACCTAACAACAGCTCTACCACTGCAGGAGACACTTCTACAGTATTCTGCAAGCATTTGGAATTGCCCTCAATGTACAGTTTTACAGTCCTTTGAATGTTTGCTACAATAGAGAATGTGCATCTGATTTTTTTAATAACTAAAATTTATTAGAACCAAATCTGAAGAAAAACTAGTAATAACACTTTTTAAACCAAATCTAAATGAATAATTCTCTATTCTGCTACTCTGCTTTATTTTCTTCATAGAACTATCCATAGTCTGATAATTATATTGTTTATTACCCTTCTGTCTACGGTGTAAGAGCATAAATTTACACTGTCCATTGCTGTATCACCAGCACCTAAAACAGTACCTTTTACAAAGTCAGTAAATATTTCAGCAACTGAACTCTCAGAATGACTACTTAGAAGGGCAACATTCCCTTTTTAAAAATGTACAACTAATCGTAATTTTATAGCCACATCTTTAATAGTTTAGAAGTTCTTAAGTTCAGCTGGTGAGGAACACAGAGTTAAGAACTATACACTCCTAATCAAAACGAGGCGATATAAAAAAGAAGTGACAACCATCAGCGGCGTATAACATGTAATACAAAGGGACAGGAATTCAAGCACTCTGCTTAGTGAAGTAAATCTGAAAGAAACCTATCCATGCTGACAAAAAACTTCTGACTCTCAAAAATAAACCATTCACGCTACTCAAGACAGGGAAGAGGTCCATCCATACTCTGTAAAAATACTGCTTTCTATCAAAATCAAAACACAATGTTATAACCAGAATATAGTTTATTTAAACCTATCCCATGGACAGAGGAGCCTGCTAGGCTGCAGTCCATGGGGTCTTGAAGAGTCGGACACAACTTTTCACTTTCATGCACTGGAGAAGGAAATGGCAACCCACTCCAGTGTCCGAGTCTGGAGAACTCCCGAAGGGACGGGGGAGCCGTGGGTCGGGCTGGCCG
>NW_011494613.1:1067658-1068192 GCF_000754665.1 Bison bison bison | reverse complement strand
CTGCCGTCTATGGGGTCGCACAGAGTCGGACACAACTGAAGCGACTTAGCAGCAGCAGCAGCAGCAAATGGTTCCTTCCATTCAGTGATTAAGGGAAACAAATCAGCTAGAACAAAACCCACTGACAAAAGGCTCATCAGTCTCACACCTACCGGATCAACAGGAGGCAGAACGTCTTTCTTCTCCAGGCTGTCCACTTCATCTTCGTCTGTGCTGTACTCTTCCATTGTTTCACCGCTAACAAAGTGGATGACTCTCCTTGGGACTTTCTTCTTTTTTCCTATGACTCCCAGTTCTACATTTTCAAAGCCTCTTTCATTATTCATCTGCTGTGCCGATTCCCTGAACGCCGAGGCGGCCACAGCTCCCAAGGCATTCACGGCTTCTCCCTCCCCACAGCTCACTGGCTCTGGCTCCATCGCTGCCGACGCCACAGGACTGCTGGCGCGGCAGGGCCCGCCTAGCGCCAGGCCGAGAAATGTATTGTTATTTCTTACAAGTTTAGTGTCGGTTTGAGTAACTTAATGCTTTTTT
>NW_011494613.1:1061277-1067558 GCF_000754665.1 Bison bison bison | reverse complement strand
AGCCTGCTAGGCTGCAGTCCATGGGGTCTTGAAGAGTCGGACACAACTTTTCACTTTCATGCACTGGAGAAGGAAATGGCAACCCACTCCAGTGTTCTTGCCTGGAGAATCCCAAGGACGGGGGAGCCTGGTGGGCTGCCGTCTATGGGGTCGCACAGAGTCGGACACAACTGAAGCGACTTAGCAGCAGCAGCAGCAGCAAATGGTTCCTTCCATTCAGTGATTAAGGGAAACAAATCAGCTAGAACAAAACCCACTGACAAAAGGCTCATCAGTCTCACACCTACCGGATCAACAGGAGGCAGAACGTCTTTCTTCTCCAGGCTGTCCACTTCATCTTCGTCTGTGCTGTACTCTTCCATTGTTTCACCGCTAACAAAGTGGATAACTCTCCTTGGGACTTTCTTCTTTTTTCCTATGACTCCCAGTTCTACATTTTCAAAGCCTCTTTCATTACTCATCTAATGTCAATAATAAATCAGGAAAAGGAGAGTTTCAAGTCAGATTAATTTTCTTCCATATAACCAAAAAAAAAAACCTATTTGGGCTTGCTTTATTTAGGGAATAAAGAAATATAAGCCAGTCTATAAACAGTTTTTTTAAAAAATAAGACAGGTCACACACATAAAAGAATATCGACAGCAAAAATGAAGGGTTTAACGAACTGAATAACAAAGCAAACCTCTGCACACTCACCACCAAGGTTAAAAAATAAAACTTAACCAATTAAACTTTTTAAGTCAAAAGCTTAGAAATCAAGCAGCACACTTTAGGTCACAGCATTCCAATGCTGTGTAATATGTGAAGATATGCTGGACATCAATAATTTTAAAGAATTATGAAGGAATTAATGTGTAATATCAAAGGAAAATCATACAGATACATATACATGTTAGATATGTAGTATAAAAAAACAATTTGTATTAGGTAACCACGGTAAGTCTTTAGATTTGAGTTAAGCTATGTGTGAGCAAACCAAAACCAGTTCAGCTTAATTCTGAACCTCTCCTTTTCTCAAAACAGAAGTCCCAAATTCAAATGCCTTTTAGGTCCAAGCAGGTACCACAAATGAGTAAATACTGCTATCGATGAAGAGTAGAGCTTTAAACAAAAGCATGCCCCAACTAAAGACATTAAAATTGAAAAACTTTAAAGTACCATGCAGGTCAAATAAAACTCATTTGTAAACCAAATCTGGAAAGCAGGCCATCAGTGTTCTATATGAGAACTTCCAGACTTCTCAGGCACTAATACATACAGGGCAACAGTTTTCCTGATAGTAAAAATATTTTTACAAATTTTAAAACTATAATAGTCTAAGGAATTCTAATTATACCCAAACTTCATTCCTAAAGAAACACTAATTTTACCGCATACATACAGCCAATGTTCCAAAACTTAGAGCAAACGCATTTTGTGGGAGAGGATGAAGAGCTTTTCCTTGTCATCTTGTCGCAAGTTTAAATTCCTAAGAAAGCCTCTCTCGTATCTTCTTAATAAGAAGATTTCAAAAAAGCACAGCACAAGTAATTGTGAAAAAAAAAAATCTGACAACACTGGTTACCCCTCGGGTTAGGTACAAAGATGGGGAAGGAGGTACAGGTAAAGGAGAGGTCAAGTGGGCTTTTTATGCTTTGTGTATTTTGTTGTTGTTTTATTTTCATGATGAGAATGTTCCTGTATTACTGGTTCAAATTTAAACCTAAACCTAAAATGACTAGCATGCTTAGACTTCATGTTGGTGGGACTGTCCAGGACTGAGTCCAGAGTTCAAAAATTTCATCCTCTATAAGGATTCTCTGTGACCCCAGGGACTGCAGCTTGCCAGGCTTTTCTGTCCATGGGATTTCCCAGGCAAGAATACTAGAGTGGGTTGCCATTTCCTTCTCCAAGGGAGCTTCCCAACCCAGGGATCAAACTCACATTTCCTGCATTGGCAGGTGGATTCCATCTGCTAATGCAAGAGATGTAGGAGACACAAGTTTGATCCCTGGATCGAGAAGATTCCCTGGAGGAGGAAATGGCAACCCACTTCAGGACAGGTCACAGTCCACGGGGTTGCAAAGAGTCATATGTGACTGAGCACGATGATACGGTTGGAGATATGCCAACACATAATTTAAACCCATGATTGTTGTTCAAACCTAGAAAAGTTTTTTGAATTGCACCTGCAAAGATATGGAGTTGCACTGATAAAATAATGGACTTGCCCAGAATTGCCCAGTTATGCAAGTATAAGTAACTTTATTCTTATGAATTATTTCCTGTTAACCCTCTAAAGTCCTTCTTAGAAAACAGATATGGTTCTTCTCTTTCCTTCACTTTCCAAAGGTAAGTTTAGTCATAGGCCAGGATTTGAATCCAGGTATATCCAACCCAAAGAACCCATGCATTGTTCCATGACACACGTGAACATCATTGACAGCAACTATAGCTGATGTAGAGCAAACTGAGATAAAAATCTTGACAACATGGCCTATCTATAAAATAACCTGAAAAAACAAAACCACAATTCTCCCTAGCTGTCCTGAGGTTTCAAATATATCCTAGTCCTTAATAAAGGAAAACCACCCCTTTATAGTGTCCGTAAATAAGATGGACAACAAACGGCCCACCCACACCATCATTCTTCTGTCACCAATCCCTAAGCATGGTGAGCCGTTCCTACCCAATCTCATTTTTCCCCCTTCACATCAAATTTGTTTATGCTTGTCCTGACACCAATGTCTCCTTTTGGACCAAGACTTTATAGGCAAGGAAAAGTCAGAGGAGCTGGGTTAGATCTCCAGTCATCATATGAACTGGGTGGATCTGATGCTAAAGCACCAATCCCAATCAATGAACAGAGTTGAGACCTTCTGTAGTCCATCATGATGCCTTATTCCACCCCCACCCCACCCCCATCAGAGCTGAAGAAGATTTTCATTCTCCCTCTAGCAATCTCTCATTGGTTTAAGTTTTCTTTTCTAAGACACAGGCAAAGGAGAAAGGGTGTCTCTCACTGGTTTAACTATTTTGTCTTCTTTAGACAGCTTTAATGAATAAAAACATTCTGGCTGGGTCATAATAACTGGTATAAACTTATCTACTAACTCCATTAACTGACTCTTGGCTATATTTTTTTCAAGAAGATAAAAAAAAAAAACTACAAAGAGGAAGGCTGAAACATGATTCACATTTTTTCATTCTAATGCCAAAGTTAGTTAAGTACAAACAGAACTTTGAGTAATACTCTATACATGATATGCAATTTCAAAAGGCATTTTATTTATTCTAATCATCACATTCCATATAAAGATCTTTATTAAAGAGATTTTCATTTAAGTTTTCTTTGAAATTTTTAATATTCATTTTTGATACAGTAAAACCCAAGCTTTAGGTATAGCAGCTTAAACAGGAATGAGTAAACTTTTCCCACAAAGGAGAGAGAGTAACTATTTTAGGCTCTGAGGGCCATGTAATCTCCATGACAATTACTGAACTCTGCAAAAGCAGCCATGGACAATACATAATGAATAGGCTATGTTCCAATAAAACTTTATACAAGTTAGTGGCTGGTGGGATCTGGCCCACAGGCTATAGTTTGTCAATAGCTCCTCATCTCTCTTAAGGAGTCAATAGCTCCTTAAGTTCCTCATCATAAGGAACCATTTTATCAAGTAGAAAAAAAAAATCTGTGAAAGAACCTATGCCATGTGATTCCAGCCTCTGCTTGGCAAGAAGTAGGAGGGCAGTTAGTTAAGGAAGATACTGATAGGTAAAACCAACCAGAAAATAATTCGATTCAAAATTTCCAACAATTACGAAAGCTATTCTCTGAATTTGCAAAGGTTTCATTTTTACAGATAAACAATAAACCTGCTGGTAAGAAAACTGTCACTGCCAACTACAGAAACTCCATTTCAACAAACGCCAATGATCTGACAAAACAATTTTCTAACACCAGGAAATTATGGACTGCAATGTCAATTAACATTTTATTATCTTTCATGGTTAACTGTACTGTTTAAATCTGCTTATCTTATTTCTTTGGCCTGTTTTCAACGGCAATTGTCTTTTTATATACTCCCATAGTGCCCAGAACTTCTTAAAAACATGTATTACACTTGGAATTTATTCTGCATCATCTTCCCTAGAGAGGTGATCAGCAACATGGAAGCAGGCACAGTGTGTATCCCTCACTGCTGTATCCTTTAGCCTACAGCTCCTGGCACATCGTGCTTGGTGCAGGCGTGCTAATAAAACAAATGAACAAGCAGTACTGAAATTTTAACTCCTTTAATAATACTGAAGCTGAGATTCTGCTTAAAAGTCTAGTTGGAGCAGATGCTGAATGGCCTGGTTTGAAGCCTAATTCTAAACACACACCCAGGTTCCTGTCTCTTACTTCCTTCCCACATGACTCTTGGGATTTCTCAGTTCTGATAAACAGAGAATGGCAGGCTCTCCTTCCACCCAAGTCTCCACCTCAGTGGCCTCTCCCCTCTTACTGTGGTCAACTGGGCATAGATGTGGGATTCCCAGAAACATCTCTGCTACAGGAATGTGCATGAGAAAGCACAAAGGGAAAGTTAGAAAACTGTGTGTATATATGAACCCACTTGTGTATAACAGGATTATATATGCACAGGCAATTCCAGAAAGAATACACCAGAAACCTAACAGTTACTTTTGGGGAAAGTGAATGTGAGAAACGGGTGATGGGGGGATCCCTATGATTTTTTTCCTCTTTGCTCTATGGGACTTCTCTACGTTTGAATATTTATTTTATTATTTTTTAACCAAGACTGCAAAAATAACATAACAGTACTAAGTTGCAACAAAGAGCCTCTCTTCCAACATTCATCTGGTAAATCAGTACAGGTATGTATACTTTGCTACTAGAGAGATTCAAAGCTGAAATCATGACCGAAACAATTCCAGTAACAGAAGGAAAAATCAAATGGAAAACACATCAAACACTGTGGACTAAAAGGGTCAGCTCAAGTATACCTCCTGTCAACAAGAGGTCTCGACTCAACTGAACATGGCAAGTGGCTTTGTAACCATTTAGCGTTACCCTTGAATTCCTTCTTGCAGGTTACCTTCCTCCTTCCTAAGCAGGAGAAAAAACAACTCCATATATAGTCTAGCCTCTGGACAACTTTTTTTTTTAATGCAAACTACTTATAATATTAGAACAAACATTTGGGCACCATTCTCCAGGAATCTGGAGTTTGGGGGAAATGTCTTACATTCAAGTAGTTATTCTTAAAAATGAAGCCACTCAAAAGCTCTGCTCTCACTGAGGACGGGAAGATTTTACACAGAAGCAACTAGGGTTTTTAACATCAAAACTGCATACTCCTGGGCTGGTTTCTCCCCTGGAGTGGGAAATGGCAACCCGCCCCAGTATTCTTGCCTGGAAAATTCCATGGAGAGAGGAGCCTGCCGGGCTAGAGTCCATGGGGTCCCAAAGAGCTAAGCACGACTCCGCACACGATTGAGCACACGAGCTGGTTTCAGGTAAAGCCATTCCTTCATTAGCCAAAGATCCTACTACTACTATTTTAGACACGAAATCCAAAACAAACAAACCTCCAAACCTTACCTAATGCTCTAAACTTATGCTATTCAATACATAAGTTAACCACGTGTGGCTAAGACTCACTTGAAATGTGGCTAGTTCAAGAGGAGATGTGTTGAAATACACAAAGGATTTCAGACTAGCACAGAGACAATGAAATATCTCAGCGGTAACTGTCATCTAAATTGCAAGTTGTTTTTTTTTTTTTTAACAAACTAGGCTAAATAGAATATCAAAATTAATTTCACTGGTTTCTTTTTAGTTTTTAAATGAAAATACAACTTACAATGCAGATAGCATTATGTCTATTGGACAGCGCAGCTCTGGGCCTTAGTTATCTCGTTGGAGAAATGCGGATAAACGTACACCTTGTGCACAAGTAATAAGGATTAAATGCCGGGGAAAAGCCTGTAAACGCGTATTACCTAGCTGCTATCTGCTAACTAAAGGGCAGATGCCAAGTAAGGCGCTCCCAAAAGGAGAGACTGAGAAGTGACTGTAGCCATCGCCACCTGGCTTCCTGCTACTCCAAGGACAGCCTCTCGGGTACACGCCTTCCTTCTAGCTATCGCAGACCCGAAGCCGCAACCTCACCCCGCGACACTCGAGGCCTCCCTGGAGTCTGCGGCGCTGTCAGCGGAGGCGTTGCCCAGCTGCGCCGCGACTAAAGGGGCGTTCGCCCCTTCCCTCCAGCCGACGCTGAGAGGCAGGGGCA
>NW_011494613.1:1060877-1061177 GCF_000754665.1 Bison bison bison | reverse complement strand
GCCACCGTGAAGAAGAGCTCCATACGGAACCTCCAGCGGACGGCCTGCTCGAAGGAAGGCCGGACAGGCCAAAAGGGCAGGCGGCGGACTAGGCAGACAGGAGGCGGGGCTTTCTGGCCTCACTCAGCCTCGGGGCTGTCGCAATCGTCTGCGGCCCCACCTACCTGCTGTGCCGATTCCCTGAACGCCGAGGCGGCCGCAGCTCCGGAGGCATTCACGGCTTCTCCCTCCTCACGGCTCGCTGGCTCCCCCTCCATCGCTGTCGCCGCCACAGGGCTGCTGGCGCTGGCGAGATAACAA